>NC_068440.1:9230306-9525306 GCF_023373465.1 Oncorhynchus keta
CATATCCACAGTGACTCATTTATCAACCTGAGAAAATGCACATCATATGGGAGAACTAGGCTACATGGGTAGCAACATAACGATGGCCATTATGGCCAAACAGTTCTATTTTTGCTTCATCAGACCAGAGGACATTTCTCCAAAATAGTACGATCTTTGTCCTCTGGTCTGATGAAGCAAAAATAGAACTGTTTGGCCATGATGGCCATCGTTATGTTCAGAGGAAAAAGGGGAGGCTTGCAAACCGAAGCACACCATCCCAACTGTGAAGTATGGGGGTGGCAGCATCATTTTGTGGGGGTGCTTTGCTGCAGGAGGGACTGATGCACTTCACAGAATAGATGGCATCATGAGGTATGAAAATTATGTGGATATATTGAAGCAACATCTCAAGACAGCAGTCAAGAAGTTAAAGCTTGGTCGCAAATGGGTCTTCCAAATGGACAATGACCCCAAGCATACTTCCAAAGTTGTGTCAAAAGTCAACAAAGTTGTGTCAGACAACAAAGTCAAGTGATAGAAGAATTTGTATGTTTAAGATAATGACTAAAGTATTCCACCCTCAAACCATATAATTGTATGAAATGTGTTACAGTCAAAATCCAATAATGTGTGTGACTAGACCATTGTGTTACTATTTCACAATATGAGCAGGGTATAGTTGAGACATTCAAGGACATCTGAACTGTCGACTTGTGATAATGGTGAAACTAATAACTGGAAAGAGAACTCCCCACCCTAGGGAGGAAAAAACTGTTAGAAACGGCTATGCTTGCGAAGATGATGAAACATGTTGCAGAAGTGTGATAAACAATGTGTGTGAACTTTGGAAAAATACAGCCCACCTAAAGAGAGGTGGAGTTTCTACTGATGTGAGTTAATTTGTGTGTGTGTGCTATAAAAGACTGGCTCTGCATTTGAGGGGCAGAGCGCTCTCTGAATAAAGTATTGATCTATTGCAGGCTGAGGGTGTCTATTTCTTTGAACTGGAGATTTACAACCTTCAGGAATTAGACAGAGATATATAATTGTTCAGTTAGAACATTGAGATAGAATTTCTTGTGACATCAAGGTATTGGAGTGGCCATCACAAAGCCCTGACCTCAATCCTTGTAACGGAATTCCTCTTCTTCAGAGGAGGAGTAGCAAGGATCAGACCAATGTGCAGCGTGGTAAGTGTCCATAATGATATATTTAATAAATCAACAGAACACTGAACAAAATAACAAAAGTACAAACAAACAACCGAAACAGTCCTGTATGATACTAACACAGGATACAACCACCCACAAAACACAATAGAAAACAGGCTACCTAAATATGGCTCCCAATCAGAGACAACGACTGACACCTGCCTCTGATTGAGAACCATACTAGGCCAAACACATAGAAATATAACAACAGAACAAAACATAGAAAAACAACATAGCCCAACTCACGCCCTGACCAACTAAAATAAAGACATAAAAAAGGAACTAAGGTCAGAACGTGACAGTCCTACAGGAAATTTGTGGGCAGAACTGAAAAAGTGTGTGCAAGGAGGCCTACAAACCTAACTCAGTTACACCAGCTCTGTCAGGAGGAATGGGACAAAATTCACCCAACTTATTGTGGGAAGCTTGTGGAAGGCTACCCAAAACATTCGACCCAAGTTAAACAATTTAAATGCAATGCTACCAAATACTAATTGAGTGTTTGTAAACTTCTGACCCACTGGGAATGTGATGAAAGAAATAAAAGCTGAAATAAATTATTCTCTCTACTATTATTCTGACATTTCACATTCTTAAAGTGGTGATCCTAACTGACCTAAAACAGGGACTTTTTACCCTGATTAAATGTCAGGAATTGTGAAAAACTGAGTTTAAATGTATTTGGCTAATGTGTATGTAAACCTCCGACTTCAACTGTAAGTGAACTCTGGCCAATGAATCAATGATATTTATTGATCAATAAACTGCCAAGGAGAACAGAGCAGCTGTAGCAGTACTTCTGTCCTCTTCCATGCTGAAATTGAATAGCCTATCATAGGGTATTCACCAAGACCTGTTGCACAGAATCCTGCCTGGCAACAGATGACATCGATGTTGGTAGACTTTTATGGAATGTAGTTGCTATAAGGGATGTAATTCACTTTTTATCATAACATGTTGGGACCTACAGTATACTCCCCATGTAATGACTGCAAACACGATTCCACTATTCATATCCACAGTGACTCGTTTATCAAGCTGAGAAAATGAACATAATATGGGAGAAATAGGCTACTTCAGATGTTATGGCAAATTCATCACATTAATTAAAAGCTTCCTTTGATGGCACATTGTGTTTGTAATGTTTGATTTGTACAGTGAACTCCTACACTAAGGTGGACATTTACAGAATGGTGCCAACCATAAGCAACTGGCGAACACATCCGACTGGTTTGTACATTCAACATCCGACATATACTGTACATTCAACTCAGACTGGTAACAGATGCAACAAGTTGTGCCAAATGTTTTTTTAAAACCTTTTTTCTCCCCAGTTTCATGATATCCAATTGGAAGTTACAGTCTTGTCCCATCACTGCAACTCCCGTACGGACTCAGGAGAGGCGAAGATTGAGAGCTGTGCGTCCTCCAAAACACAACCAAGCCACATTGCCTGCTTAACCCAGATGCCAGCCGCACCAATGTATCAGAGAAAACCCTACATCTGGCAACTCTGTCAGCACCCAGCCCGCGACAGGACTCGCTAGAGTGCGTTGGGACAAGGACATCCTGTCCGGCCAAACCCTCCCCTAACCCGGATGACGCTGGGCCAATTGTGCACCGCCTGATGGGTTTCCCGGTCACGGCCAGCTGCGACAGAGCCTGAACTTGAACCAGGATCTCTAGTGGCACAGCCAGCACTGCGATGTAGATGCAGTACCTTAGACCACTGCACCACTCGAGAGGCCCGTGACAATTTACTTGACATAAACATTGTTAGGCATGTAAGATCTCCAGGTTAAGCAAGAGGCCAGAGTATACAGTTTGAAAACCGTCTTTATTTGGAGCAGTGTTGGGATCAGTTGAGAGAGGGAACACAGTGTGTCCATGTGGGTGTGGAAACTGATCTGGGATCAGAACATGCCTTTCCTGTAGCGGTGGATCAGCTCTGAAACGTCTTCTTTACACACCATTATCCAGCCGTCCTCCTGCATGTGGTACACTGGACAAACACACAGACAGTTACACATACATGCATTTAAAAATACATACATTAATTTAAAGCTATTGTTTACATTTTATTTTCCTTTGGCTTCAGCATATAATAAATGGTTATGAGATAAGATTATAATTGAACATTTAGTTCTAACCTCTTTACATGGGATTCACACCTGGAATTTACACACAAACACCTATCTTATGATTCACATGGTCACACAAGAAATTACTAAGTCAAGTCAAATCAAATCAAAATAGTCACAGAATGAGTATAGGTTTAGAACAAGGTCACTCACGGTTGACCACTCCTCCGGAGTAGGCGTCTCTGTGTGTGGCGTGGGTGATACCGCGGCGGCCCAGCTCGTACGCCTCCTCTACCGTCATGTCCTCACGGTAGCCGCTGTCAATCACTCCGTACGCATAGCTGCTACCACAACCAGTAGAGAACATGCGGCCAGAGAGACGTGTGGCGTTGTCATCCACATAGTACAAACCAGGGCCCTGGACAGCAAGACACAAATAAATTGAAACTCATCAACATACGTGACAATTGGAGGCACTCAAACATGTTGGTCCTTCTGTAGCTCAGTTGGTAGAGCATGGCGCTTGTAACGCCAGGGTAGTGGGTTTGATTCCCGGGACCACCCATACGTAGAATGTATGCACACATGACTGTAAGTCACTTTGGATAAAAGTGTCTGCTAAATGGCATATATTATTATTATTACCATAAGGATGAAAACGGAGGCCTTCTAATACACATGCAGGCTCGCGCACACACGCACATACCACATACCACACACACACGCACATACCACACACACACACGCCCATTCCACTCTTCACTCCCACCCACCCTGTACCTTATTGTCCCAGCCAATGATCATGCTGCCCATGGAGAGGCCCATGCCTCTGTAGCCCAGCATCATGTTACACAGAAGCTTAGAGGCTGCAGACACTGAGATCCTCTGCTTGTTCCTCAGTTTGTACAGCCTGAGACACAAAGAGATGGAGGGTCAGTCACTGTATGAGACAAGGCGGTCAGAGTGCTAACACACTGGTTTACCTCCCGATACATTTTAACACCCCAGATACCTAAAGGGTCAAGGCATTAATATGGCTTAGAAGCAGACCAAGAAGACTAAGATAGGGAGAGGGTAACCACAAAGTCAATGGTTGATACCGATATGGTTTTAAGGTGATAACTTCATGTCCCATGCATTTGTTATGTGTGTAAGGAAACTAATTTGTACATTTTCATTTCATCCAACCCATTCCCATAAACTTGACTTACACAGACAGGCATTGATGACTTTGATATTAACACTGTGTAACTGTATAGGGGGACTCAATTCCACAGAGACAAGCTCCAACAGACCTGCACTCCTTAGCCAGCAGTCTTTCCCAGTACTGGCAGTCAGCAGCACTACCAGACATGGTCCCCAGCAGGTAAGGGTTGATCTCTATCACCTTGTTAGCCTCCTTCGACGCTGCAGGGAAAGACAAAGACACGGCAACAGGGTTAGAGAATGGTTGCTTTATGTTTGGTTATAGATGTCGGGGGAACTGAGATGCATTCTACATCTGGTGGTGTCAGAAGTGTCTACGACTGCTTCTGGAACAGAACTCTAATGGACCAACTCAAAGCTGATCACATCAACCTCCCAAGGTAAATCACATCAAAATGGATGTTCTTACAAACACCACTTGTAGAGTTGTTTTAGTACTCACAATACAGTAGGCAGTTATAGAAGTAACAGTATTATGTAAGAGATCCTTTATAGCTTAGATGGTAGAGCATGGTGCTTGTAATGCCAGGGTAGTAAGTTTAATTCCCGGCACCACCCATATGTAAAATGTATGCACAGCATGACTGTAAATCACTTTGCATAAAACTGTCTGCTAAATGTCATATATGAAGTATATATGCTATTACTGGTGTATTACTGTGTATAGGTGTTGTCGGATGAACACAAGAGATTAAAGCTAATTTTCTTAAATTATAAATCTGAACCACATGCACTCAAGACTCCGCAGGGCTGATGGGGTGAAGTGGTTTTGGATTTCAAGGAAAGCTAAACCTTATGGAATATGATGTTTACCAATGTAGCTGCCAGCTGAGGCCCTCGAGTCCACAGCCACAATGACACCATGGCGGAATGTAAAAGCCAGGGTAGTAGTACCATGGTTCAGATCTATGGACACACCACCTTCACGGCTGCATGACTTGAGGAACCCTGAGGGCTAGAGAGAAAGAGAGCAATATAGAGGGGAACTGAGAAATAGATTGATCCAACCATTTAAAAATGAGTGAGACAGCATCTTTAGTCAGCATCTTTTCTGGAGCGTGCGCGCACATGTATGGTTGTGCGTGGCGTGCGTAAAACTGTGCTTGAGGTGAGTTGTGCTTCTCCATTGAACCATGCGTAATTCTATAGTTCACTTCACATATGAATAGTTCACTTCACATATGAATAGTTCACTTCACATATGAATAGTTCACTACATATGAATAGTTCACTTCACATATGAATAGTTCACTTCACATATGAATAGTTCACTTCACATATGAATAGTTCACTTCACATATGAATAGTTCACTTCACATAAGCATCGCAGAAGAAACAGAAACTACGTGCAAATTGAAAGAAGCTTAAAATTGATTTTGGCACATACCCAAGATCACGGTCTCCTTTAACAAACTAATACGAAGACTAATTGATGCATTGATATTCATTTTTTTAAATGGCATGAAATACAATTTCCAATATTTCTTATTAAAAATTAATAGGATACTCACATCCACCCCAACGGGAACAGAAAATTTCTGATTCGGTCGGTCGATAAAATGCCCTACTCCTGTTCCAATAATCTGCCCACGAAGTTCCGAGTGGGATTTATAACCACTTACATCGAAAAGGGCCATACTGATTCAATCAAATATACGAATGTAGGCTCAAATATAACAATATAGGCTCTCTCTTCATTAAATTTTAAAGCAAAAATACAGCCTTACTTCGCTCGGTTGCATCAAGGAAATGTCTTTCCTTACAATGCACACGAAACCGAAAGGGTTTTTAAGGTAACTTCTCATTCGTGATCGTAAAAGTTACCAACACAGCATCTATAGGCTAATGTGTATTTGACAATAGCCTAGCCTAGCCAAGCCTATAGTCATACCGATAAACAAGTGTTCATAGTCTTGGAAGTTTTGCCATAATATATCACAACAATATACAGTAAATTGAGTGTAAATGTATCACACATTTGGCCAATCGCTGAGCATTATTTGTGGCATCGTCGTCAGTAAATATGGACCTCTGTTAAAGAGGTTTCATGTGGTTAACATTATGGTGTATTACGTTTCACAATTTGTTCACTATTTGAAACATTTAAAATATCGAAATCCCCTGGCAGGTATATTCTTCATTGGTGAACCATGGCAAGATGATTAAAACACACCAAAATGAAGATGTGAGAACTGTGTTAAAAGAGAAAGCTAAAAGTGAGGAGGGAAAACTCAAAACATTGTTCATGAAAAAGAATTTGACTTTTTATTCAATCAATCACATATTTCCAATATTTCACCCACTAGCCTAGGCCTACTATACCCTTTCAAAATGTATCACTGACTACAGTTCATTCAACTAAAATCTTTATGTCACAAGGTTTTTATGACTTTGCATTGTAGTGTCACCTAGTAGTCAAGTCTTTACATGATTAAGTGTATTGTATTAATTGATTTTATGTCAGAATATTGTGATAAGCCTCTGTGTGACTGTTTCTTTGTCGTTTGGGAGTGGTCAGGTTCAGGCCGTATCCATCCGCTGGACTGTCTCCTGAACTACCTCCAGCTCCAGGGGGACTATTTTCTCTGTCAAAATAGACGTTGTACCTGGGCGATACTTGTATCTCCTCTGCCTGAGCGAAAGAAAGAGAAACGAGAGAGACAATACCAAAAAGAGAGAGAGAAGATAGAAGATAAATTAATCACTGTTCTGTCAAAGAACAATAGTTTTTGAAAATATGCTGTCTAGACTAATACTAGCAGAAGCTGAGGATGGTGACATAATTTACCTCTTGTCTTTGTACTCTGACTCCTGGTATGGCCTGATGTAGTCTACCCCCTGTTTAGTGATGACACAGATATCTATGTTGTTTCCTGAGCCCAGGTCACTCATGATGCCAGAGTGGATGGCATCCCGGACCAGCTCCTTAGCCTCCTCCATCTAGTAGGACACAGGAATGGGGAGTGAGTGAAGGGACTGGGATGGGGAGGTAGGTCTACAATACATACAGCTTAATGTAAACAAATCTGATGCCTTCTTTATGGGGAGTCCAATGACTTAACTCTTTGGACTTGAACTTCATTGATGCGAAGGCATATCAACTAAATGTATGACAACCCATAGCCTGCCTAAGGAAGTCTCTTACCTCCATATTAGCTTTGAACCTGTCCTCCAGAATCCCCAAAGCAGCCAAGTCACCAGACCCTACACAAAACACAATTCAATGTCAAACACAAATAGGAATCAACTAAATGTAATTATGTAATTATTTGAGTTATTGACTAAAATGGTCCAAACTATAACAGTATATGGTGAATGCGTATGTATGCTTGACACAATAGCAGTCACTCACCCATTGCAAGGTATGGCACATTGTCTATGCTCCCATAGGGCCCCACTTTGTAGAGGTGATTACCAGTGCAGTCCACCCCTCCTAGGATTAGACTGGCCCCTATCTGGCCCCGGTACCTATGAGAGAATTATGAGATAGATTATTAACAAACAAGAATTTCTATTTTGAATCAAATTTATCTGACATGAAAGGCTGTTACATTGCCTATAGTGGTGGTTGAGGTGAGTTTTTTCAACAGACAGTCATGTTTAAAAATGGGCAATCTGCGATTGCTACATCCATTTTTGGACTTTTAAATGAATGATATATACCCATTGATTCTTGAAGAGTGTAACTTATAAATGCCTCATGGGCTTATTAGTTCAACTGTCGTACCCCTATCAGAACCCAAAATAGAAGCATTTTTAACTCCACTGTTTATAAACAATGTATTTGTAAACAAACACTGGAATAGCCTCAAAACATAGGCCTAGATTCAGTCTGTTCAGCTTTAACCAGCGATAACCGACAACAGCATAGCATAGCTTTTGTTTAGGCAATGTCGGAGGTGTAACTGCGTTGGAGCGGTCAAACCCAGAAGTGGTTTGCCGGCGTTATACCTATTATCGCCGACATTATACCTATCCCCAGCATTGCCATAGGATGCACAGAGTCGCAGTAGTAGAAATCCCATGCAGCCGTGTTACAGGTTCGAACATCGGAATGTGTGACGTAATCTACACCTCGATTAGGCTGATAGAAATCCTTATTATTAAAAAAAGAAAAAAAGAAAAAAAAGAAATCCTTATTATTTAGTTGAATGATTTCCAATTTGAGCGTCATTAGTTCTACAGAGCCTACACTTTCTCGTTCTGAACTTGTAACGCAAATGCCGTGGCTTTGTGACAATAAGCACACGAGCAGCCGCTCACCGAATCGTCAGCTCCAGCGCAGTTAAACCTCTGACATCGCCTGAATAAAAACAGTGAAATGTGATTGTTGGTTATCGCAGGTTAACACTGATCTGATTGAATCTAGGCCATGGTAAAAAATATTATAACAACTCACCTCGCAGATGGTCAGTCCTTTCATCCATTGCTTTGTGGATTAATTAATTAATTAACCACCGCTGTAATGGAGAGTGGTAAAGATACACACACGCGCACACACACACACCTGAATAGCATGTCCTGCAGTATGTTTACTGCCATCACGACACGTGGGTTCCTGCCGCTGTTCATAGAAAAGATGGTGAGGTTGGAGGAGAGCAGGTCGGTCGTCTTCTCTGTATCCGCTGCAGTTCCTGCACCACAGCAGCTGAGAGAGGCAGTAGACAGGAGAGAGGGGACAGGAGAACAATGGATGTGCGGGCATGGATATCTCAAATAAAAGGGACAGCCTCCATTTTTATCACTACTCTCCCACTTCTCTTCACTTCTCTCTTACACACACGACAATCAATTCCATTCTAAACATAAGTCACAAATTGACTATCCCTTAAAACAGGTGTAGGCCTACTCACTATATATTGGGGGAGATGTAGTGGATCTTGGCGCACATCTTATCAGCCACCACTTCACCGGAGGTGGCCCGTGTGTCTGCTCCCAGTACCACTCCCTCCTGCACAAACAAGGCCCCAAAGAACATTCCATTTAATACCCAATTGAGTTCAATACATTTTGTCCATCATTATTGTCTTTTTTAAGTCACATATAGACAGGCAAGGATCATGATAAGGTACAGGGAACAAACATGTAAACACAACATGCAACAATTTCAAAGATTGTACTGAGTTACAGTTCATATAAGGAAACCAGTCCATTTAAATAAATTCATTAGGCCCTAATCTATGGATTTCACATGACTGGGAATATAGATATGCATCTGTTGGTCACAGATACCTTAAAGAAAAAGGAGGGGCATGGATCAGAAAACCAGTCAGTATCTGTTGTGACAATAATTTGCCTCATGCAAATTTGCCTCATGCAGCGTCTCCTTCACATAGAGTTGATCAGGCTGTTGATTGTGGCCTGTGTAAGGTTGCCCACTCTTTGTCAATGCCTGTGCGAAGTTGCTGGATATTGGCGGGAACTGGAACATGCTGTGGTACACATTTAACATTACATTTAAGTCATTTAGCAGACGCTCTTATCCAGAGCGACTTACAAATTGGTGCATACACCTTATGGCATCCAGTGGAACAGCCACTTGCATCTAAATCTTTTTTTTTTTTTGAGAAGGGGGGTGAGAAGGATTACTTACCCTTACTTACCCTATCCTAGGTATTCCTTGAAGAGGTGGGGTTTCAGGTGTCTCCGGAAGGTGGTGATTGACTCCGCTGTCCTGGCGTCGTGAGGGAGTTTGTTCCACCATTGGGGGCCAGAGTACACGTCGTAGTACACGTTGGGGGCCAGAGTACACGTCGATCCAGAGCATCCCAAACAAGCTCAATGGGTGACATGTCTGTGAGTATGCAGGCCATGGAAGAACTGGGACATTTTCAGCTTCCAGGAATTGTGTACAGACCCTTGCGACATGGGGCCGTACATTATCATGCTGAAACATGAGGTGATGGCAGTGGATGAATGGCACGACAATGGGCCTCAGGATCTCATCACGGTATCTTTGTGCATTCAAATTTTCATCGATAAAATGTAATTGTGTTCGTTGTCCGTAGCTTATGCCTGTCCATACCATAACCCCACCACCACCATGGGGCACTCTGTTCACAACGTTGACATCAGCAAACCGCTCCCCCACACATCGCCATACACATTATTTACCATCTGCCCGGTACAGTTGAAACCGGGATTCATCTGTGAAAAGCACACTTCTCCAGTGTGCCAATAGCCATCAAAGGTGAGCATTTGCCCACTGAAGTCAGTTATGAAGCCAACCTGCAGTCAGGTCAAGACCCTGGTGAGGACGACGAGCACACAGATGAGCTTCCTGAGATGGCTTCTGACAGTTTGTGGAGAAATTCTTTGGTTGTATAAACCCACAGTTTCATCAGCTGTCAGGGTTGACTGGTCTTAGACAATCCCGCAGGTGAAGAAGCCGGATGTGGAGGTCCTGGGCTGTCGTCGTTACAAGTGGTCTGCAGTTGTGAGGCCATTTGGACATACTGACAAACTCTAAAATGATATTGGAGGTGGCTTATGGTAGAGAAATTAATTTTTAATTATCTGGCAACAGCTCTGGTGGACATTCCTGCAGTCAGCATGCCAATTGCACGCTCCCTCAAAACTTGAGACCTCTGTGGCATTGTGTTGTGTGACAAAACTGCACATTTTAGAGTGGCCTTTTCTTGTCCCCAACATAAGGTGCACCTGTGTAATGATACTGCTGTTTAATCAGCTTCTTGATATACCACATCTGTCAGGTGGATGAAAATGTTCACTAACCGGGATGTAAAACATTTGTGCAGGAAATTTGAGAGAAACTGTTGTTTTGTGCATATGGAACATTTCTGGGATCTTTTATTTCAGCTTATGAAACATGGGACCAACACTTGACATGTTATATTTTTGTTCAGTAGTGCTTGACTTGGGCTTGTGCTCACCAGAGCTGAGTACTGGCACCTCAAATGTTCTACTGCTTGAGCTCCTGTTCCTGTTATAGAATATTATCTCAAAAGTATTGTGGAGCACCTGCACCTAAATATAAGAAGTACCAGCAACCAAAATAAGTACTTGCACCTACAGTATGTCAGTCCAAATATGTCACAATCAAATCTATTATTATTATTAACAAAAAACACAAATATAACTTGAGAAATGCAATGCAAGCACTGGTTCATTATATTATGTTAAATTTACTTAAAATACATGAAATGGGACCACTGAAAATTGGCCCGCTATATGGATCTTCCACTTATTAGAGATGCCTTCCCATTTCAGTGGACATCACTCTCACCTTGCACACTAGTCCAGCTATGGTGGTCCCAGTCTTCATAGGCTTAGGGGTCTTGGTCTGTCCTCCCTCAAGCAGGGCCTCCAGAGCAACATTTCTGTTTGATGAAGATATAGACCAATCAAATACACAATACCAATACAGTGTACCACAAAATCATACAAAGAAAAGCCCTATCTAATGTTGACCAGATCAATAACATTGCAATCAGCTGATTAACACATAGAAGTATGACTTTCATTCAAATAAAATGCAGAAAGAATCAAATGCAGCCTTAAAAATGATTTAGTCTTGCGGGTCTTTTTATAAAACATATTTTCATAGATAATACGAGATTTATTACTTTCACTTTTGACATAGGCTTAGTTTTGATTACGATTTACAAAACAAACTCAATGTTATTATCCTTATAAATAAAAGGAAATCATACATGGCGACGTTCTCGAAATTAAATCCCGATGTAGGTATTTCGAGAACATTTGATAGCGCCATACCTGAAAAGGTTATTTTGCACTCACTTGTAAGATTCTGACTTCCCTTACAACCCTATGCACGTCGCACGAGGTCGCAATATTCTCGATCTGATGTGACCCTACAGTATGTGACTAAGGAACACAGTTTTATCCCTCTTTAATCTGTTTTAATAATGGAACGACACTTAATGGACTCTCAAATCAAAGGAGTTAGCACAGGCGTAAGTAAAACATTTGTTATATTTTGTATCTGATCATGTTATACATTTTCCTAAATTGAAACAGCGATAGCCTACATTTTGGGACCAATTTACCTGAATTTATGAGGATTTTAATTCTAGGTTGCCTTGTTGATTTTGTCATTAATTCATGTCGGTACACTAAATCTGAAATTCATGTAAAACGTTTATACATTTAACTTAATAATAACGTCATATTTTCTGAAGAACAAAGGGCTGAATTTACTTTCGTTTTCGAGTCATTCATCTGCAACTCAAACTCAGGGTAGAAATTAACCTACGTACATGCTCCCAAAATCCCAACTACAGCCCATCCATTGACTATAGACCAAGGGTGTCAAACTCATTTTGCTCTGGGGGCCGCGTTCAGTTTTTAACAAGGTCGGGAGGGCTGCACTGAAAATTGGTTATATTTCTTTTGGTTATAAAAAAATAGTCCTCTAAGCCATCGAATTTCCCATGCTCCCTGTATGAAACTGTATGATTGTAATTAATTTCTACACAATTTCGATTTGGTTTTAGTCATTTTAAAGTATATTGACTTTTTTAACGCAAACCTCCTGGATTGGACCCCCTCACCGGCTGGATGTTTAAAACCCCTCGTATAGACCATATTCATAAGGAGGAAAATGACCTTAGATCAGATATAATAAATGTCATAAATATATTATCATACAAATATATACATTTTATTATATCTTATATTGTAATTGTATGCTCCTCTATCCCCATCTAACTGATTATACAGTGCCTTGCGAAAGTATTCGGCCCCCTTGAACTTTGCGACCTTTTGCCACATTTCAGGCTTCAAACATAAAGATATAAAACTGTATTTTTTGTGAAGAATCAACAACAAGTGAGACACAATCATGAAGTGGAACGACATTTATTGGATATTTCAAACTTTTTAACAAATCAAAAACGGAAAAATTGGGCGTGCAAAAATTCAGCCCCTTTACTTTCAGTGCAGCAAACTCTCTCCAGAAGTTCAGTGAGGATCTCTGAATGATCCAATGTTGACCTAAATGACTAATGATGATAAATACAATCCACCTGTGTGTAATCAAGTCTCCGTATAAATGCACCTGCACTGTGATAGTCTCAGAGGTCCGTTAAAAGCGCAGAGAGCATCATGAAGAACAAGGAACACACCAGGCAGGTCCGAGATACTGTTGTGAAGAAGTATAAAGCCGGATTTGGATACAAAAAGATTTCCCAAGCTTTAAACATCCCAAGGAGCACTGTGCAAGCGATAATATTGAAACGGAAGGAGTATCAGACCACTGCAAATCTACCAAGACCTGGCCGTCCCTCTAAACTTTCAGCTCATACAAGGAGAAGACTGATCAGAGATGCAGCCAAGAGGCCCATGATCACTCTGGATGAACTGCAGAGATCTACAGCTGAGGTGGGAGACTCTGTCCATAGGACAACAATCAGTCGTATATTGCACAAATCTGGCCTTTATGGAAGAGTGGCAAGAAGAAAGCCATTTCTTAAAGATATCTATAAAAGTGTCGTTTAGAGTTTGCCACAAGCCACCTGGGAGACACACCAAACATGTGGAAGAAGGTGCTCTGGTCAGATGAAACCAAAATTGAACTTTTTGGCAACAATGCAAAACGTTATGTTTGGCGTAAAAGCAACACAGCCCATCACCCTGAACACACCATCCCCACTGTCAAACATGGTGGTGGCAGCATCGTGGTTTGGGCCTGCTTTTCTTCAGCAGGGACAGGGAAGATGGTTAAAATTGATGGGAAGATGGATGGAGCCAAATACAGGACCAGGAGTCTGCAAAAGACCTGAGACTGGGACGGAGATTTGTCTTCCAACAAGACAATGATCCAAAACATGAAGCAAAATCTACAATGGAATGGTTCGAAAATAAACATATCCAGGTGTTAGAATGGCCAAGTCAAAGTCCAGACCTGAATCCAATCGAGAATCTGTGGAAAGAACTGAAAACTACTGTTCACAAATGCTCTCCATCCAACCTCACTGAGCTCGAGCTGTTTTGCAAGGAGGAATGGGAAAAAAATTCAGTCTCTCGATGTGCAAAACTGATAGAGACATACCCCAAGCGACTTACAGCTGTAATCGCAGCAAAAGGTGGCGCTACAAAGTATTAACTTAAGGGGCTGAATAATTTTGCACGCCCAATTTTTCAGTTTTTGATTTGTTAAAAGGTTTGAAATATCCAATAAATGTTGTTCCACTTCATGATTGTGTCCCACCTGTTGTTGATTCTTCACAAAAAATACAGTTTTATATCTTTATGTTTGAAGCCTGAAATGTGGCAAAAGGTCGCAAAGTTCAAGGGGGCCGAATACTTTTGCAAGGCACTGTACATGCTCTGCATTTGATCTCATACAGACCACCATCTTGGCGGTGACGTTCAATGGAGGGGTCATCATCGGCTCAGATTCCAGGGCGTCCATTGGAGGGTAACATGCTGACCACACCGCTCATGTTACATGCGCGAGCGTTGCAAAATAAATGTACACATACATGTTATTCAATCATTGCATTCAAACTGCTCACGCGCGTCAACAAATGTCTGCGTAGCCAGGAGCTAAAATAGAACTTGGTTCTATTTGTGACGCTTGACTCTCTGCAAGTCCCGCCTCTCCCATCTCCTCATTGGTTTTTAGGAGCATATACCCACGTGGGTGATTGAAAGATGAACTGAGGTCCACACTCCAGTCCAGTTGGTGGTGGTAATGCACCAAGTTGGTTGCCAACCTCCATATAAAGTCTGAAGAAAAAGAAGAAGACTGAAGGAGGAGCGATTACTAGAAACTAACTTGTGTACCCTTTTATCTGTGGATTATTGGTCGGAGTAGAGGACCTTGTGCATTTCAGGTAAAATAACAACCCAATGTTTATATCCCAGGACAAATCAGCTAACAACAGCAAGGTAGCCATGAATGTTTGATTATTTTCAACCTGGCCCCAATTTAATATAGTTGGTTCAGAATTAGTTTTGATATTTCAACCTGCATGTCCTGATCGCGTCTGGTGTGGATGAACAAAATCAACATGTGCGCAATGGCTCGCGCGCGAAACCGGTCTAGTCAGCCTGTGAGGAGGATCTTCAACACCTATTAACACCTTGCACCAAGTTAATCATATTGCTCCTCCTTTCCTCTAGACATGTCTTTATGATCAAATAAGTCTGTGACACGCAACATATTAAATAAATCAGCCATCACTTATAGCAATATATACATTGGACTGTGTCACCAGGAGTCTGTCTAATGTGTCTCTATCTCCACTTCACCCACAGGTACTACGTGTCCTCTAAGACCATCAACAAGCTGATCCAGGTCCATGACAGGATATTCTGCTGCATCGCCGGCTCCCTGGCAGACGCTCAGGCCGTCACCAAGGCTGCCAAATTCCAGATCTCCTTCCACAGGTATAGACCACCCTTTCCCTGTCTCTGTCCCTGGCCTTGTCTGGATCGACATAGCTCGTGATGATTGATGTCAAACTAATGAAGCTTGACTGATGTGTTATTGATTTGTATTATTATCAGCAATGGGGAGAACTCCATTTCAGAGGTGGTCTTAGTAGTATTGTGCGGCCTACGTTTACATTTTAGTCATTTAGCAGACACTCTTATCCTGAGCAACTTACAGTAGCAATTAGGGTTAAGTGCCATGCTCAAGGGCACATTGACAAAAATGTTTTTACCTAGTCGGCTCGGGATCAAACCAGCGACCTTTCGGTTACTGGTCCGAAGCTCTTAACCGCTAGGCCTCTTGAACTACAATAGACATAGAAACAAACTGTGGAATAATCCTGAAGCTAAATGATGACAACCATGTCTTCTCTGTGTCTGCCCTGTGTGGTAAGTATTCAGATGGAGTCCCCTCCTCTGGTGAAGGCAGCAGCGTCCGTGTTGAAGGAGCTGTGCTACAACAACAAGGAGGAGCTGCAGGCCGGCTTCATCACTGCAGGCTGGGACAGGAAGAAAGGGCCACAGGTGAAGCACTGGGGCATAACATACAGTCAAACAGACCTATAGAATAGAACACACATGATTTCTGACTTATCTCACCTGTAGGTTTACACAGTGGCCCTGGGCGGTATGTTACTCAGTCAGCCGTTCACCATCGGAGGATCAGGCAGCACATACATCTACGGTTACGCCGACGCCAAATACAAACCTGACATGAGCAAAGAGGAGTGCCTGCAGTTTGCTACAAATGGTAAAAGTTGATTTTCCCTTTAGGCTTCCTTGTTTTATCCAAATGGCACTGTTTTTATACAGGATAAAAGACGTCAGATATTGAATTATTTTTCTATTTAAAAAAAAACAAACATATTCCAGTGGAGTGGGACAGGAGAGTGATTGTAGGATGGGTTTGCGATGGCATTATTGGCACTGGAACACAACAGACCTGTTTCCCGAAAATGTGGAAGGATATGGTTCCATACCCATCTCTGCCTGCCATCTGACCTATTTTCCTCTCTTTCCTCCCTCCCCCCCTCTTCTTTTTCTCTTCACCCCACCTAGCTCTTGCCCTGGCTATGGGCAGAGACAATGTCAGCGGGGGTGTGGCACACCTGGTAGTGATCACGGAGGAGGGGGTGGAGCATATTGTCATTCCTGGAGACAAGCTGCCCAAGTTCCACGAGGAGTAGTGACGAGTAGTGACACTTCAATCAGCTGTAACACTCTGAGAGAGGAATTTGAAACCTTCACCCAACCAATCACTGTTGTTCATACTGTACATGCAGCATTTGGTGTTCATAGGCCTAACTATTCACATCAGTTTTGGGACTGTGGTTAGAAATAAAGACTCATGATTTCCAAGAGTCCAATGTGAGAATCTTCTCTGCTCCTGCCTATGTGTTTTCTAATCCATACCGTGTTAATTTTGTTTCTGTGCTTTATATATCTGTTTATCTAATGACCTTTGTATGGAATCAATAAAGTGTGTTTGATTAGAAATGTGTCAATCTGACAGTCCCCGCTATAATTGATAAGGCTATTTCTGAGGGAATTACGCCCCATTTACTTAGAGGCATCATTAGCAATAGATTAGTAAATATGTTCAAATCAAATTTTATTTGTCACATGCGCCGAATACAACAGGTGTAGTAGACCTTACAGTGAAATGCTTACAAGCCTTTAACCAACATTGCAGTTTTAAGAAAAATAAGAGTTAAGAAAATATTTACTAAATAAACATGTGTAAAAAATGTAAATGTAAATAAAAGAGCAACAAAACAATAACAATAGCGAGGGGGTGCCAGTACCGAGTCAATGTACAGGGCTACAGGTTAGTCGAGGTAATTGAGGTAATATACGTAGGTAGGGGTAAAGTGAGCCTGTTATAACTAATGCGTACTTAAACCTGTGTTTACCTGACAGCAACATACATATTATTACAATTAGTAAATATTGGTACAATTTAAAACTGTTATATGAGTGAGAAAGTTACAGGCGCACAACCCAACATGATACCCCCAAGATTTGCTAACCTCTCACCATTACAACAACGGGAGATTATGGTTTTATATGTATGCCTCTGTAACTTTCTCACTCATCATTATTCACGATTCATTCAAGACTATCAGTAATCATGGTAGAATCCACATTTAATGTAGAAGTGTTTAGAAACATATTCTATTATTTAAAATAAAAGTGACTCCATTATTATTATTATTATACATTATTTACCATTCTATTGGGCACAAAATAATCTGAAACACAACCAAAACAAACACCAAATACATCCAACAAGTTTGTAGAATCACAAGCTTGATGTAGCTATTGCGTCCTATGAATATGGGACCACACTACATAATTTTAGACTACTCTACTACAAATATGACTTAATATGTCCCAATACTTCCCCTAAAATGGAGGGGGGACTATGTACACAAAGTGCTGTAATTTCTAAACGGTTCACACGATATGGATGAAAATACCCTTAAATTAAAGCGGAAAGTCTACATTTCAACCTCATAGTCACAGTATAATTTCAAATTCAAAGTGTTGGAGTACAGAGCCAAAACAACAACAAAATATTGTCTCTGACCCTGTACATTTGGAGCTCTGTATGTTTCTTGGAAAATGATTTCAGCCTCTCACTGACAATCTAACTTTCATTTTCATTTTCTTCTGGAAAATGGTGGACCAGACAGAAAGGTATGGCGGCTCCTTTCTCAAATATCTTTAGTAGTTGATTCTAAACACAACATTGTAGTTTAATAGCAATCGTTTGCATATGTCCTAAATGAGGCGTCGTTTGGTTTTAAATTGCATGTTTTCTTTCTCTTTCCATTTCGCGTTGAGTCAATAGGCTTCTCAAACACCGTGCGCACTGAACAGGTATCAACGCGACCAGCCACTTATTATCTATCTAGCGCAAAAATAAAGTGCTTCAAGATGTTAGATGAATCATTAGAGCCAGGGTGGCTATCTGAAGAAGTAAAAACCGGGGTGAGTAATCATTTGATGACATGTATGGAGGTGGAAATTATATCAGTCTATAATGTTAGGGTGTTCATTCTGTTTTTGCTTATTTATTTGTATGAATGTATAAATATAAATCTATTGCCTTTTCCAAACGTGAGTCAGTCTCAACGTGAATTTAGCTGTGTTGAGTCATTCAATTGAGTCATTTAATTATGCGCTCAATACAGTTTGGAATGCGCTTAATCAAAATTGTGTCTGTTTTCCTATCAGACCACCATCATTGCTATTGAGTTTGATGGAGGGGTGGTGCTGGGCTCTGACTCTCGAGTGTCTGCTGGGTAAGTCGCTGTACCAAGTTTTTGAAAGCCAATCATTTACAATGAACATACAAAAAGTGATGGTCCTCCCTAAACCCTCTGTTTTTCCTCCATCCATCCTCCCTCTTCTCTCCATCCCTCACAGGGAGACTGTGGTGAACCGGGTGATGAACAAGCTCTCTCTCCTCCATGACAAGATCTACTGCGCCCTGTCAGGCTCGGCTGCGGACGCCCAGACCATCGCTGAGATGGTTAACTCCCAGCTGGATGTGCACAGGTATTACCCGTGTTACCTGCTGCATGGCTATTTATTGTGGTCGACAATAGCTCTAGTCCTATGTATAACACATTTGGTTGAGTTAAAATGTATGGAAAAGGTTAATAGACCTTCACTGCGCATTTTCTCATGTTCTCATGGGGGTTTACCTTTATACAGTAGATGCAGTCAAACAATTATGCTATTGAGCTTTGGCTTATGTGACTTGTGACCTCTTGAACTCAGCATTGAGGTTGGAGAGGATCCTCAAGTTCGTTCAGCTGCCACTCTGGTGAAAAACATCTCGTACAAATACAAAGAAGAGCTGTCAGCGCATCTCATTGTTGCCGGGTGGGACAAGAGAGGAGGGGGACAGGTCAGTCGCTACATAGAAATGCCACATCTATAAACACTAGTCCCATCTGTATTCATTTCTTTATTGTGCACCTTTTGGAACATTGTCTTGCACCTTGAACATTTAAACTGATGACTGAAGCTCAGAAGAGGTCATTTTAAATTGAACAATTTTGTAAATAGTTTTGAGTGCATGCTTAAATTAACTTTTAGTACAATTAGTAGGGGAGAGCCGGGACAAAAGGTAAAACGGCGTGAAAGTAACACACCCATTTGCTCAGATGAGACAGGAGCTAGAATCAGATAGTGAAATCAGCACGTTACTAATGCAGAGGACGAGCAACCTGCAAAAAAACTGCCCAGTCCAACCAAATTATCAACAAAAAGTAGTTGAGAAATGTAAGTACCCGGACGTGTTTTTCGGTTATAGAGTTGTGTTGAATTTAAGGTTCCAAACAGATGTTGTTTTCTTAAACCCATTTAGTGACTAAATGACAGCACAGGTTTCAAGTAAAATGCTAGCTAGTCTTGGTTGTTAGCCTGGGAGACGTTACAGGAGAGATGGGTGGGACGAATGGAACACAATGTTACCTGATGACCTGGATTAAAATAAAATAACTTTAAGCACAGGCCATTGTCTCTTCTAGTTCATAATGCTTTTATAATGTTATCAAGATATCAACAAGTGACAATGTTTAAAAATGTGATCTGACATCATTAGTATTATGCCTTAATCAATTGACTTGATGGGTCAGCTTCTCAAAAAGCTTTTATCGACCGGCTAGTGGTTAAAAATATTTATCTTTATGATTCTGGGGATCAATTACCTTGTGTTAAGCCATGGAAATGTGATAAGCATGATGAGTTTTCTGTTTGTGAAGAGAATAAAAAAGTTTATTATATCAAGACTCGAGGAGTGCATATGATAAGGGCAGTTGGAGATAACCTGATTGGTAGGGCCACAAAAAAATGTAAATAAAAAAACCTTTATTTAACCAGATAGGCCAGATGGTAATAAACATCTACTACATTCCCATTGAAGTGAGATGAGAAAATGATGGTTAATATCTATTATGTGATCCATTTTAGTCCGATTAATATTGTAAGGCAAAACATTGTGGTTGAGCAACATTGCGATGTTGATGCAATGTTGATTTTCATACATTTAGAACTTGTAGCATGAATTATTATTCAAATCGACACAAATGTATTTATGGCTGATTGTACATTTGTTGAAAGTAACGAGCATTACAAATCAGAAACTTGGAGATGAGACAGCTATTGTGCACTTCTCGCCAGGTGTTACTTCCGTCCCAAGGCTGTGTTACTCCCGCCCCGCCAGCAGGTACAAAAGTAACGTTGCGGTAGTTCTGTTGCCGGCCTATTTCATGTCAATTAATTTACCCTAGAAATTAAATTACAGTTGCTAATGGTAGAGGACATATAGAAATTGAATTGTCATGAAATATGATCTCTAGCTCTATCGATCCGAGTAATTAGGAAAAGTCCTAAAAGTGTTACTTTCGTTCTGGTTCTCCCCTACATAATCAAACTCACAGTTGTTCACTAATTTGCATAGTATTTTTCCTACTTCAGAGTTTGCAAGGTTACTGTGCTCAAGCATTCCCCACCCATTTCCCCCTCCCAGGTGTATGTGACCCTGAATGGCCTTTTGTCCAGACAACCCTTTGCGGTCGGCGGCTCTGGAAGCTCCTACGTCTATGGGTTTGTTGATGCAGAGTACCGGAAGGCCATGAGCAAAGAGGACTGCCAACAGTTTGTTGTCAACAGTGAGTGACGTTGCACTTTTAAAATACTTATATGTATTGATATACCTGTATGACCTAAACAGCATGAATTAGACGCTATTAAGATGTTGTGTCATTTGTCAATAATATACTCTCCCTCTTTCTTCATATCTCCTCTCGCTTAGCACTTTCATTGGCTATGAGTCGAGATGGTTCCAGCGGAGGTGTGGCCTACCTTGTCACTATCGATGAAAAGGGTGCAGAGGAGAAATGCATTCTGGGCAATGAGTTGCCTACTTTTTATGATCAGTGAAAACTGGGTTGTGAAAACAGTAACACTCAAGTTGTTGTAGTTATGAAACAGTGAATGAACATATGGCCACCATACGAACAAACAGTACTATTCTTCAATCTACACAGGAAATATAATGTTTGGATAGGGGTATGAATCATGCTGGCACAATGTTAAATATTCTCATCCCCACATCACTACACATACCATTTCAAAATTATTCATAATAGTTAAGCCCTCTGTTGAAGACACTGATTTTATTTTGGGTAGCTGGGGACCTCATGCTGGACTGTGTCTTTGGGTGATTCACAAGTCAATAAACCATCTCTCAATTAAACTTTCCTTGGATATTTCTCTGTATATTTTTTTCAATTGACTTGTTAATTGTTTACTCCATGTGTAACTCTGTGTTGTCTGCTCACACTGCTATGCTTTATCTTGGCCAGGTCGCAGTTGCAAATGAGAACTTGTTCTCAACTAGCCTACCTGGTTAAATAAAGGTGAAATAAATCAAAATAATTAAAAAATCCCAAAACAACTATTCAAGAAGTTTTCTGCCATCATCAAAAGTTATGGTAATATTTGCTATTATCCGTATAAGCCATGCACAGGTAAGGCCATGGAAATATTTGTAGCAAATTGTATTCAGTTTAGGTGATCATGAGTCAGTCATCAGTTACCAAGTGGATATGAAGCCAGAAGGTTTCATTTATCAACTCATTGTTGACTTTTCTGTTAATTAAAAATGGGACATTTAGGGTCTAGTCTATGACAGACCTACATTAACCTACTTAGGGTCTCCTAGTTAGTGGTCAAGATCAAATAATAGACAATAAATCAGCCAAAACTACGGTGTTAATCAGGTCACAGACATGGCCAAGTATATCTGTGGACTGTGGGAACTGTTACCTCACCTGAACACCAAATTGCGCCAAAATGGGGAGCGCTCAAGAGACCACATGTATACACTCTTCTATTTTTTTATATTCCAAATGGGTTCTTCGGTTGTTCCCATAGGATAACCCTTTTTTCCAGGTATATCCTTTTTTGGTCCCAGGAAGAACCCTCTGTGGAAAGGAATCTACATGCAACCCAAAATGGTTTTACCTGGAACCTAAAAAGGTTCTTAGAAGGGTTTTCTTATGGGGAGAGTCCTTTTAGATTATAGATCACACTTTTTTTAAGAGTGTAGGATAAAGCTAAGTGTGCGAGCATTATTGTCTGGCATTTATTATGGCACAGAATACAAGCTAAATGGAAAAGTGCATAATATTGTGGAATAGAATTCCCCCTCTGGTTAGGGCATATCGGAAATTGAAACTGAAACTAAAACGTAGCCTCTGAAAACAACTGAAAAAGTTATTTCAGAGGAAAGGATCTTCACGAATTCGGGGACTTGCCATCTCTCACCTTTTAATTCATAGGTTATAGATTAAAACACATTTTAGACTATAAAAATGATGCTTAGAACGTGCGCGTTCGCTGTGGCTGTAGGTCTATGCATTGACATAACCACATTTTGCGCACCGGGTTTTGGCGAATCTATTTCCAAAACTGGACCAATAACATTTGCTACTTTCGGAAATGTGGTACGTCTATGGGTTGTATCGGGGATTCGATTAGTTCTACTACTCGGTTTATCGCTACTCACACTAGGATCGATAAAACCCGTATTCAAGCGTTGGTTAGCGGTGCACTGTTTCCTTGCCCCGGTCTATGACACAGGGCGACTGATGCTGTATGGAGGTTCACCGGAGAGCGCGTGTGGATCGTTGGGGGGTCCAAGTTTGTGGCCATTGTGTACCGCGGCAGCAGCTGCAGCAGCCTTATTTTGGGAGACAACCTTCCCTGACAGCAATGGAGAAAGCAACGGGAAACAGAAGACGCAGAAGGCACGAGTGCTGTTCATGAGAGTCCTCATCTTCTACAGACCTGACATCCTCCTTTTGGTTGGGGCGTTTATATTCCTGTCACTGGCTGTCCTTTGTAAGTATTTCATTGTTGTTTTGAGAAAATTACTGAGTATTATATGATGATGGTGAGTATGATGAAGATGGTGATTATGAAGATTTCAATGATAATGATGGTGGTGGTGGTGGTGTGTGTTTTCAGGTGAGATGTTCATCCCATTCTACACTGGAAAGGTGATTGACATCTTGGGTACCCAGTACAAGTGGAATAACTTTCTCACAGCTATCATCCTTATGGGGCTTTACTCTTTGGGAAGGTAAGTTGATACAGCAGTATATACAGTCTCCTGTTAATATCGCACATTCCACGTTGTACGTTGTATTGTTTCAAAATGTTGCTGATTGAAGACGCCGACTTCTCTGCTGCAATGTGAACATCAGATTGATTATTCCAACACACCAATAGCTTAATATGTCTGTTTGTTGCAGCTCTTTCAGTGCTGGCTGTCGTGGTGGCCTCTTCATGTGTGCCATCAACAGCTTCACCTGCAGAATGAAAGTGAAGCTGTTTGGGGCCCTGGTGAAGCAGGAGATTGGCTTCTTTGAGACCATCAAGACAGGTAGAGACACGTTAATGATTCCAAACATCTTATGGTGGTGATCCGAAAGTATGATCAGCGTGCAATCTGTTTTCCTACTGGATCAAGTGGAAACCTTGTTTGTTTATTATATTTCCACTGTAGCTAAAATGCACATTCTATGGAACTTTCGTTGTCATTCAATAGACTGTCCTCTGGTGCGTGGCAGAATATCTCTTGAACCCACCGCCAGTTTGTTCTTCTATGCTCCTTGGTTATTCGACGACGTTAAAACAATTTGCTTTCACCTCTGAACTCTCGTAGGTGACATCACGTCCAGGCTGTCCACAGACACAACCCTGATGGCCCGGGCGGTGGCCCTAAATGTCAATGTCCTCCTGAGGACCCTCATTAAGACCGTGGGTATGCTGTCGCTCATGATGAGCCTGTCCTGGAAGCTCACTCTGCTCATGCTGATGGAGACGCCCGTCACCGGCCTGTTGCAAAGTGTCCATGACAACTATTACCTGGTATAGTACAGTCGTTTGTGTCCAGAACAGAAGGTCCGGGAAATGATCTATTGGTGCCTGCAGACCCTGAAATTATTAGCTGAAATCGTTATACATTTTTTTTTGTGAATATACAGTACATGAGATGGTGACTGCTAAATGTACTGGGTAACTGTATAAAATAGAGTCTAGTAAATGTTATTGAGGATTGATTGTTCCTCAGAGGCTCTCTAAGGAGGTGCAGGACTCTATAGCCAGGGCGAACGAGGCAGCGGGGGAAACAGTTGGCGGAATCCGGACCGTACGAAGCTTCAAAACTGAGCAGCATGAGGCTGGTCGCTATAACGACAGGTTGATGGACACCCACAATCTCAAGACCAGGCGGGACACCGTCATGGCAGTCTACCTGCTCCTGAGAAGAGTGAGTATGCAGGGATCACTCCCTGTCCCCTTATGCTCAGAAGACTTAAATGCTTCTTATTTGATCAAGAATAAGGCAAACTGCCGGTCAACAGTTCTTGTGATCTTCTGTGCGCGTACTGTGTATTTGTGTGTTACAGCTAACAGCGCTGGTGATGCAGGTGGCCATGCTGTACTATGGCAGACTGTTTATTCAGCGAGGTCAGATGAGCACTGGCAACCTGGTCTCTTTCATCCTCTACCAGTCTGATCTGGCAGACAATATCAGGGTATGCTAATGCTACTTTATCTATGTGTCTAAGCCCCAGCGAGGCAAATGTCTTATCAACAACCATTAATGTTCCATCGACCATTAAGAGGTGAATAAATATTACAAGTTTAATGGCAGTGCATTTATTACTAAGTACATCATGTAAAAGTTGCTATAGAGATGAGAAATATCAATGTTCGGGAATACAAAACACATATTTTTAATAGTGTAGAAACTGTTAGTCCAAAGACCAACATGTATTGAGTTACGATGACACAATTCTGTACAATAAATCTGCCCTCTGCCCTATCAGACTTTGATTTACATTTTTGGCGACATGCTGAATTCAGTGGGGGCAGCTGGTAAGGTGTTTGAGTACCTGGACAGAGAGCCCCAGGTCAGCACCAAGGGGACACTCCAACCAGAGACTTTGACTGGACACGTCCAGTTCCACAACCTCTCCTTCTCCTACCCCACCCGCCAGGAACGCAAAGTACTGCAGGTAAAGCTTGCCTGGGAGGAAGTTGGAACAAGAGGCAGTTTCGTCATCACCACATGTTTGCCTTTCCTTGTGCCATTGCTGAGGTAGTGTGTCATTGGCTCTCTGCTTGTGTTAGGGCTTCTCTCTGGAGCTGAGGCCGGGTCAGCTGACTGCTCTGGTGGGGCCGTCAGGAGGGGGGAAGAGCACCTGTGTCAGTCTGCTGGAGAGGTTCTACCAGCCTCAGCAGGGAGAGATCCTATTAGACGGACTGCCACTGCAGAGCTACCAGCACCACTACCTACACAGGAAGGTAATATAGACAGCAACCAGCACCACTAGTAACACACCTGAACAGCAAAGTAATACAGCTACTCTTACACAGATATTGGCATTTTTACATGTCTAGAGAGCACAGGAAGATAACTGTAGCATGCCGCATTGTCTACCAACATCATTCCCTATTAGAAATCTTTGAAGAAGAAGAAACATTGCATTACATTTGATGGGATGATTGGTGATAAAGTTTTTCCCTGCTTGGGTTTTCCCTCTACCAGATAGCCATGGTAGGCCAGGAGCCTGTTCTGTTCTCTGGGTCCGTCAAGGACAACATTGCCTACGGCCTGGCAGACTGCTCTATGGACAGGGTACAGGAAGCTGCTCGCAGAGCCAACGCCCACAGCTTCATCAGCCAACTGGAGAAGGGTTACGACACAGGTACACTGGCCCATGATCAATTACAAATAGGAATATTCTATATATATCATCGCTGGATGACCACAAGGAGAGACTCGAGAAATGTATTGTCTCTCTGTCCATCTATTAGATGTAGGAGAGCGGGGTGGTCAGCTGTCCGGCGGTGAGAAGCAGCGTATCGCCATCGCCAGAGCTCTGATCAGAGAACCACAGGTCCTCATCCTGGACGAGGTCACCAGCGCACTGGACACGGAGAGCGAACACATGGTACGGCATCCCTCCTCACATGAACCATATAGCTTTAGCCTTCCATCGTTCATACTCTCAATATGGTTATTGCTAGTAGTTTCAAATACGTACTACCTATGACATTCTCTGTAGGGTTATCGCTAGTTAGTGGTTTCACACATCTGTTATCGCTGTCTCAGGTCCAGGAGGCCCTGGCTAGCTGCCCCTCCCAGACCCTGCTGGTGATCGCTCACAGGCTGAAGACCATTGAGAGGGCAGATCAGATCATTCTGATTGACCAGGGGACTGTACAGGAGCAGGGCACTCACCAGGAGTTGATGGACAGGAAGGGGAGCTACTACAAACTAAGAGAGAGACTGTTCACCGAAGACGACGTGCCACATTGACAAAATAATGCTACTGTTTGAACTGTAAATAGTGATGTCATTTTCTCACTCTGACCAATACTCACTACCTCCTAATATACTGTAAACCACATGTACAGTACATCAAATTTATGTAAATATTGAATATAGTTAGATTTAGGGGTTTCTTAAGAGATGGACACTTCTGTTGGTGCCATTTTGTTATCTTGTATGAGTGGTTTTGATTTTATTTTATTGTATTGTATTCTTCTATTCTATTTCTTAATGTTTGAATAATGCATAGAGGGACAGTGAGTGACCCATGTTATAAAAAGGTTTATGATGTTCTGGAGCAAAAGTCTATTACGTTGCCTACCCAAGAGAATAAATCATCTATTAAACATTTAAATCTTTTGCTAAACCACATCATTTGATCTGACACTTGTTTTACATTTCCTGTACACATCCATACCCATCGTTGTGAATGCTGTTGTCTTTAGTGTTTTATCGGTGCAACAGACTTGTCTGCAGCCATTTTTGTGGTGAAGTGTAGCCAAAAGCAATGTTTGCCGGTATGTTTTATTGTGCATGAGCTTTTGTCTTACTTTTTAGTGTTGTCTGGTCCACTTGAATGTGTACATGAGCACATTTGATTGGGGTACGGAATAATTGTTATTTTATCACACAGAGCACTAAGTCTTGGAAAGTCCCTGGAGAACCGTCCCTTGTTCTTTGCCAATGTTTTTGGCAGTCTGCCTGTCTGCACTACGGCTAAAGCCACAACAACATGTCAGTGCTCCAACACCCCCTACCGGAGAACAATAACACATAGACACAGACCTCAAGAGAGATACTGGCACCCATTTTAACGACCAGATCTGACTAGTGCACATCACCATGACATGGCGGCAGTCGAGTGTCATACTAATAGTGAGAGTTTCTTTTGGAGAATCCTTAACACTGATCAGGAGGAAAAAAACACTGCTACAATGTGTCTTGCAGGTGTTTTGAAGTATTCACTTGGTCAGTGTCTTGTGAGTTTTCTGCTCACCTTTACTGTTTGTGCATCTGCAGCACTGGTGCAGACATACATCATCTAGTCATCCAAATCCTCAACTCAATCAAAGTATTGATAAGAAGTGCGTAAATATGTTTATTTTGGGGCTGCTATGATTTGAACACACATTTGTGAGATAAGTGTCATGTGGCAACATTCATCAACTCTATTATTTTCCCAGTAGAAGTTTGCATTGTCAGTTCGACATATACAGTATATTTTCCTGTCCCTTTAGGTTGGTGACATATCAACAACAATCCACCTACCCACTGCCAACGGATACCGATAAGAAGGGATGGAGGGAGAGCACAAAGGTGAAAATACCAGCGGCCATCTCATCTCAAGACCTTCTGGCATCACAAAATGGCCGACAATAACTTGATATGTCTGGGTGAAGCGGCAATTGTGCAACCACTCCATGCCAAATCAGTTGGCTTGCAATCCCGCCACGTTGCAAGTACTTTCGGCCTTTGCTTTCACTTTCATTTCAGTATACTTCACCAAGCAAAACAAGCCAACACCAAATCCTGTGTCTTGTGACTGCTATTTAGTCTTTGATACTCAATGCTGCTGTTAAACAAGGACGCTGGCTGACGTATAATATTTTACTAAAATATGTGCCACTCCATTTAGCATAGGTTACTTTACGTTAGGTAACATTACATTGACTTACCAATGCAATAGCGGTCGTACAATATAAAACTAATTGTAGGACGTATAGTATCGTATGTCTGGCTTGATTTTGACCCGTTTAGTATGATATATTACGTTCAACAGCTTTAGTCTGATCTGATATGTTCAACTGCTTTAGTATGATATGCTATGTTCTGTTAGGATTTAAGGTTAGGAGTTATGTTAAAGGGTTAGGGGACGTGCAAGTAGTTGCAAAGTAGCTAAAAAGTAGTAAGCAGTTGCAAAAGTTGACCGTGATGAGATTTGAATAAGCAACCTTTGGGTTGGTCGACGTTTGCATAACACCACCCTCCTTTAGTTTTTTTCCTTAAGTAACCTACTGTCTGAAGAATTGTAACATTTGCCTAGAACTAACGCTGCAGATAGCAATACTGGGTGATTTGAAAAGCCATAGTCATTGGTGAGATTTTGGGGCTGCTTCTTGGCAATTGGGGCTGGATTTCTTGGCAATGTCTCACATGGAATAGCCTTCATTTCTCAGAACAAGAATAGACTGACGAGTTTCAGAAGAAAGGTCTTTGTTTCTGGCCATATTGAGCCTGTAATCGAACCCACAAATGCTGATGATCCAGATACTCAACTAGTCTAAGAAGGCCAGTTTTATTGCTTATTTAAATCAGCAAAACAGTTTTCAGCTGTGCTAACATAATTGCAAAAGGGTTTTCTAATGACCAATTAGCCTTTTAAAATTATAAACTTGGATAAGCTAACACAACGTGCCATTGGAACACAGGAGTGATGGTTGCTGATAATGGGCCTCTGTACGCCTATGTAGATATTCCATTAAAAATCAGCCGTTTCCAGCTACAATAGCCATTTACAACATTAACGATGTCTACACTGTATTTCGGATCAATTTGATGTTATTTTAATGGACATAAAATGTGCTTTTCTTTCAAAAACACATTTCTAAGTGACCCCAAACTTTTGAAAGGTAGTGTATATTATTTTACACTAATACAATTGCTAAAAGAAATATATATTTTTTAACAACTAATATTTTTTTCTTCTTAAAAAGATAGGGGTCAAAATTATTGCCACCCCTGTTTTCAATATCTTTCAATGCCTCACCTCGCAAGGATAACGGCCCTGAGCCTTTTTCAAAAATGTTTTATGAAAATGGAGAACACATTGAGAGGGCTCTTTGACCATACCTCCATACAGAATCTTTCCAGATCCTTGACCACCTTTGTCTGAGCTTATGACCTGCCCTCTTTAATTCAAACCGCAGGTTTTCAATGGGGTTGAAGTCCTGAGACTGAGATGGCCATTTCGTTCATGTTGATTTTGTTGTCAATTAAACATTTAAAGGTCCAGGCTATCTGCCCCTTCCAGACCCTGCTGGTGATCGCTCACAGGCTGAAGACCATTGAGAGGGCAGATCAGATCATTCTGATTGACCAGGGGACTGTCCAGAAGCAGGGCACTCACCAGGAGTTGATGGACAGGAATGGGAGCTACTACAAACTAAGAGAGAGACGGTTCACCGAAGACGATGCGCCACATTGACCAGAGCAATGCTACTGTTTGAACTGTAAATAGTGATGTCCTTTTCTCACTCTCACTCTGACCAATACTCACAACCTCCTAATATACTGTAAATCCCATACACATCATGACAGTGACATGTATAAAGCCAAGTTGATGTAAATATTGAATGCAGTTAGAGATCGGCAAGCAGCCAAGTGGTTAGAGAGTTGAGACAGTTAGGGAAAGGTCAAAAGACTTACTACTGGAAGTCACTCTGAATAAGAGTGTCTGCTAAATGTAAGATACTTTTACATCAGTGATGGAAACTTCATTTTTTTGGGTGTGAGTTGTTTTGATTTTAAGGTATTGTATTGTACTGTATTCTTCCCTTCATTTTGAGTGGCACACGCTCTCTATTGTTCTTCTGTGACCCCAGCTGACTGTAAAACCATTTATGGAGCAAAGGTCTATCATGTTACCTATCCAAGAGATAGGAACTAGTGTAGTGAACCTGCCATGGTGTAACCACTCCCTGCCAAATCTGATGCTTTTTATTGGCTATTGAGAGGCTTTGAAGTCACTCCCCAGTAAGAGCAGTCCTCCGACAAATGGAATTCTGCAGTATTTCAATGAAATGTTTCAAGGACAAAATGACTTAAGTGATGTATTTAAGTATGTTTGTTGTTGTAGTGGGAAAGTAACATTAAGTAATCCCTGAAAATGATACTTTAAGGAAGCTGACTTTAAGCTTCTGGGGCTCGTAGAGTGTTTGTGAGAGTGTCGTCTTTCCATTGAGGGGTCATAATAGTTTGTTGTAGCTGCAGCAGCCACATTTGCCAAAGTCTATTTCAGTAACCAAGATAACTGAAAAGGGTTTCCAATGTATGATATTACTGTGATATCATATGATATAGTGGACCCCCCCTCCCAAGGGGAGCCCCAGGACAGAGTTTGGGAAACCCTGCTCCACAGGAATGAATGAAATTCTACAATATTTCAATGAAATGTTTCAAGGACAAAATAACATGTATTTAAGTATTTTTGTTGCGGTAGGGACAGTAAACATTCGTAATTCCTAAAAATGATACTTTTTATATGTTTTTTTATTTAGTCATTTTTTATGTTTAGCTCATATAATATCATTTAAAAGTATGAATGAAGGCGTCTGTAATAGAATGCATGTGGCAAAAATAAATGTAAACATTAATACATTAATTTCTATAGCTTCCAAAATATTTTTTTTTACGATAGTGGGAGAATGCCAAGATGGAGGCACGGCGGCTTCAACACGTCGCCCCCTATCAGTCATCTAGTGTATATAATGAAATATTGGTTTGCACCCCACAGGCGTATAATATTTCAGCACACTGCCCCCACCACATGATTTCAAATCATTTAAACTCAGATCTGGAATTAGGTCACGAGAAGTGGAGGGAACTGGCACAATAACAAAATTGAGGACAATCACAAGGGATAGTCAACTGCTGTGTTGGCTACTCAACTGCTGTGTTGGCTACATGCAAGAATGGGTTGGCTTCAGAAGTTTCCGTAGTTGGCGGTTTCCTTACTTACTGGCTCATCAGAACCTGATCCTTCCTAGTTTGCCTAGTAACTGATTATGTATTGGCAGTCAAATCATAGCTGGGAGCTCCCAAAACTACTGCAAAGAGTTAAGAGCATTAAGGTATAAAATCATGGTTACTGATGCCCTTGGGATGTCCCTACCATAAACTCTAATCCTAACCTTAACCCCTACCCTTACCCTAAACCTTAACCAGGACCCTTACCTAACCCTACCTTAACTCTTACCTTACCCCTTTTAAAATTCAACTTCAATGGGTTGACTTCAGAGTCGTAACATCTCAAGAATCCCACTTAGACATTTTCCAGAAAATAATGGTTATAAGGCACTAATAGATGGCCTTTGCTGCTATCTAGTCAGTGGATGATATTAGAGTTAGGCAAACAACCACATTATTGGCCAAATTTGGTCACTTTTTGTGACACAAATTCTAAAATAATCATAGAAACCCCATTTTATTTAATAGAGAACACATTGTATTTCATAGAGAACACATTGTATTTCATAGAGAACACATTTCACATTTTGAAATTGTGACGACGTCGAGGGCTTTGTGGTCTGTGGGGAAATGACAGGAAGTCACAGGTGAAGAGAGGAAAGCGAGGCAGTACCGATGTGGCTATTATCTTAGGTCACACACATTCCTCATGGCAAGCTTTCAAAATAACTCATTGTTGACTTGAAGACTCACAGGGTGAGCTACACTCTTATTTAGATTGATGGGGCAGTGGTAGAGACGGTAGATAGTTTCAAATCCCTGTATATTCAGATCTCTGTGTAGGCCTATAGTTACTCTATGCATACCAAGGGACGAATGAGCTGAATATCCAACTCCTCCTGTAAATGTGTTTATCTTGATGCCATATTAGACGATGTATACATCTTTCCCCATCCTATATTTTTCAATTCTCCCCCAACCCCCATTTAATTTAAGGATCTACAAGCTGAGGAACTAAGAGAGGATCTCAGTATCTGCTGCCTCTACGCTCCTTGCCAACATGGTGGTCAACTACAGAGGGATGGGTCTCTCCATGGGCACAATGATATGTGGCTGGGACAAGTAGGCAAGTTAAAGTTAGGCCCTTCAGGTTGCCTGGTTTGTGTGTCTCACTGTTAGAATAGATTATCTAGTCTAGTCTTTTATTAACAAGTGATCAATGATATGGTCAATCATTTGATAATGTCAGTATTCAGTAATATCATCGGTCATTTGATAATGTCAGTATTCAGTAATATCATCGGTCAGATGGGTTTGTTTTGTATACGGTTTGACTATGAAGTTTGCTCTTTTAGTGGGTAATTAACAAACACTCATTAGTTGAAATTGTATTGTCAGCCTGCTACTAATAGACATTCATGATGATTATTATTGTTATTATGATTGCAGGGTCCTGGGCTGTATTACGTTGATGACAATGGTCTGAGACTGTGTGGAAACATGCTCACCACTGGGTCTGGTAACTATGGTGTGATGGACAGTGGCTCCCAATATGACTTGTCTGTTCCAGAAGCCTATGATTTGGCACAGAGGGCCATCTTTCATGCTACACACAGAGATGCTTACTCTGGGGGAACAGTCAACAGTAAGTCTGAGCTTATTACCTGGTTTATAATGGTGTGTGTGTGTGTGTGTGTGTGTGTGTGTGTGTGTGTGTGTGTGTGTGTGTGTGTGTGTGTGTGTGTGTGTGTGTGTGTGTGTGTGTGTGTGTGTGTGTGTGTGTGTGTGTGTGTGTGTGTGTGTGTGTGTGTGTGTGTGTGTGTGTGTGTGTGTGTGTGTGTGTGTGTGTGTGTGTGTGTGTGTGTGTGTGTGTGCTTGTCTTTGTTATTTGCACTGTATCACATGAGAGAGACTGGTTGGATCAAAGTTTCTCAAGAGGATATTGGTGACGTGTACCACCACTTTTACAATGAGAAGAAGCAAATCTGACCCATTAAAACTATATTCACGGTTACATCAATACATCATAAACATAGTCAAATAAGTATGTAAAATAATAAGTATCATGGAGCCGTGACCTTCTCTCGGGCAACATTAAATGGCAGTCACTGTCTTCAATAAAATACTTTTTTAGAGAACTGTCATAGTATTTTTTTTTAACAATGTGGTTATGAGTATAAGACAATTATTTTATTTCAAATATTGAACAAAATAAAATCTTTAAAATTGTCTTTCAAATATAAGTTCACATTTAGAATTTATTTTCTCCTGCCACAGAACTTTCTAATGTGTTTTACAATAAACTCTTGTTAGATCTCACAGGTATTTGGAGAAAAAAACAGGGCTGATATGACATTTTTGTTCCCCAAGAGGTCTAATAACCTTTTCATACCACTGAGCTAAACCAAACCAAGCTGAGCCGAGCTGAACTGTGCTGGCCTAGTTACGCAACTGGTTACGCATCCACCATTGATGCTGGAACCATTCTGAAAAGGACAATGTGAAAAGAAAATATCTGAATATTGTCATTTGAAATTTTAGAATAAAAATAAATAAACACAAAATAAATATATACTATTTCATGCTGGGAAGATTTTTCCATGACAGAGGCAACCAGAGTCAAGTGTTTAGAGAGTTGGGTTAGCTTTAAAAATATATATATATATATTGTTCTTATTCTAAACATTCAGTGACATATGCATCATAATGTAGAAACTTCAAACATAGATACATACCATTCTATATCTATGGGCCCTAGTCTCTAAATACATGGCTCTGGAGGCAACCAAATCTCATTTACGACACGCAAGAGTTAGAGGCGGGTCCGGTCCACATTATATTATGGTACGGGATTAATGTTTCTTATTTTACCACACAGAAAGTCCCTGGAGGCCCGTCCCTTGTTCTTTGTCTATGTTTTTGGCAGTCTGCCTGGCTGCACCACTGCTAAAGCCACAAGACATCAGTACTCCACCTCCCCCTACCGGGGAACATTAACCTATCGATATAGAACTTAGGTGATACTGGCAACCATTTTATGACCAGATCTGCGACTGGTACACATCACCACGAAATGGCCGCGGTCGAGTCGCATACAAATATTGAGCATTTCCTTTTGAGAATCCTTAACACTGATCAGGGAAAACACTTTGTGCATTTATCTTGCAGGTGTTTTGAAGTATTCACTTGGTCAGTGTCTTGTGAGTCTTCTTCTCACCTTTTCTGTTTGTGCATCTGCAGCACGGGTGCAGACATGCATCATCTAGTCATCCAAATCATTGACTTAATCAATCAAAGTTTTGATAAGAAGTGCCTGAGTTTATATACAGTATCCTCTCCTCTCCTGCCCCTTTAGGTTGGTGACTCATTAACAACAATGCACCTAACTACTGCCTACAGAGAGGGAGGGAGAGCACAAAGGGGAAATACCAGCAGCCATCTCATCTCAAGACCTTCTAGCATCACAAACTGGCCGACAATCAGTTGATCTGTATCTGACATGGGTGAAGCTGCAATTGTCGCACCACTCCATGCCGAATCAGTTGGCTTGCAATCACACCCAATGATGTACAGTGCATTTGGAAAGTATTCCGACCCCTTGACTTTTTTTCTTACGTTACAGCCTTATTCTAAAATTGATTAAGTTGTCGTCCCGTCCCCCCATTAATCTACACACACTATCCATAATGACAAAGCAAAAACAGGTTTTCAGAAATGTTTGCAAATGTATAAAAAATGGAAATATAACATTTACATAAGTATTCAGACCCTTTACTCAGTACTTTGTTGAAGCACCTTTGGCAGCGATTACAGTCTTGAGTCTTCTTGGGTATGGCGCTACAAGCTTGGCACACCTGTATTTGTCTCTGCAAATCCTCTCAAGCTCAGGTTGGATGAGGAGCGTCGCTGCACAGCCATTTTCATGTTTCTCCAGAGATGTTTGATCAGGTTCAAGTCCGGGCTCTGGCTGGGCCACTCAAGGTCATTCAGAGACTTGTTCCGAAGCCACTCCTGCGTTGTCTTGGCTGTGTGCTTAGGGTCATTGTCCTGTTGGAAGGTGAACCTTCACCCCAGTCTGAGGTCCTGAGCGATCTGGAGCAGGTTTTTATCAGGGATCTCTCTGTACTTTGCTCCGTTCAGCTTTCCCTCGACCCTGACTGGTCTCCTTGCCTCTGAAAAACATCCACACGGCATGATGCTGGCACCACGCTTCACTGTAGGTATTCAGACCTTCAGAATCTTGTTTCTCATGGTCTGAGTCCTTTAGGCGCCTTTTGGAACACTCCAATGAGGCTGTCATGTGCCTTATACTGAGGAGTGGCTTCCATCTGGCCACTCTACCAGAAAGAGCTTATTGGTTGAGTGCTGCAGAGATGGTTGTCCTTCTGGAAGTTTCTCCCATCTCCACAGAGGAACCTTGGAGCTCTGTCAGAGTGACCATCAGGTTCTTGGTTACCTCCCTGACCAAGGCCCTTCTCCCCCGATTGCCAGCTCGAGGAGAAATGTTGGTGGTTCAAAATTTCTTCCATTTAAGAATGATGGAGGCCACTGTGTTCTTGGGGAGCTTCAATGCTGCTGAAATGTTTTGGTACCCTTCCCCAGATCTGTGCCTTGACACAATCCTGTCTCAGAGCTCTACGGACAATTCCTTCGACCTCATGGCTTGGTTTTTGCTTTGCCATGCACTGTCAACTGTGGGACCTTATAGACAGGTGTGTGCCTTTCCAAATCATGTCCACTCAATTGAATTTACCACAGGTGGACTCCAATCAAGTTGTAGAAACATCTCAAGGATGGTCAATGGAAACAGGATGCACCTGAGCTCAATTTCGAGTCTCATGGCAAAGGGTCTGAAAACTTAAGTAAATAAGGCAAAAATGATTAAAAAATAGTTTTTATTTTGTCATTATGGGGTATTGTGTGTAGATTGATGAGAATTTGTTTTATTTAATCCATTTTAGAATAAGACTCAAACGTAACAAATGTGGAAAAAGTCAAGGAGTCTGAATAGTTTCCAAATGCACTGTATATACATTCTGGATTGCTGATGCTATGTATTGGCCATTGACAGGCTTTGTAGTCACCGGTCGGCCATATTGGCACTCCCCAGTAAGAGCAGTCCATAGTAATGGATGGAATTCTACAGTATTTCAGTGCGATGTTTCAAGTACAAAATTACATGTATTTAAGTATTTGTTTTGTTCTAGTGGGGACAGTAACATTAGTCATCTTTAAAAATGATACTTTAAGGACATTTTTTAAATACTTTTTACTTTTATCATTAGCTCAATTAATATAATTTAAAAGTATCACTAAAGTTGTCTGTAATATAATACATGTGGTAAAAGCTTTATAAACTATAGCTTGCAAAATATTTCTTACAACGATGGGGGAGTGCCAAAATGGAGGCACGGTGGCTTCAACACAGCGCCCCATAACCGTCATCTAGTGTATATATAATTTATTGATCGCATCATGTTGGAAAGTACCTTCTGCCTTTGCTTTCACTTTAGTAAAAGCACTTCACCAAACAAAACCATGCCAAGCCCTGGGTCTCGTGACTGCTATTGAGGCTTTGATACACAATATTGCTGTTCAACAAGGACACCTTATCTGATCGTAATAAACAAAAGGCTGCATTAGATTTCATTACACAGACTTGGTTTGGTGTTAGATATTTGAGAATAGTCTTAGCAAATGAAGCACAACTTCCAAGCCTCATCATCAGCCTCACCTTAGGTAACCCATGTTGATAGTGAGTCACCACGGTGACCTGACACCGAAGATGATATCAAACATGCTGATTGTGGTAAACAAACAGCAGAAGTCCACTGCGATGTAAAACTAGAGAAGCCCGTTTGCAGCCACAGAGGATGTGTCACACACCAAACCAAAATAGGCAGATGATCTAAGATGTCTTCCTGTTTGTTAAAGCTATAGGAAACTAGATAGTCTAGACCGGACCATTACTGAATTTGTTGTAGCTGCAGCAGCCTCATTTCCCAAAGTCTATTTCAGTAAGTAAGATCACTGAAAAGGGCCTCCAATGTATAATATCACCATGATATCACATGATATAGTGGACCTTGTGTGGTATCCAGCTATGGTATTTTGATTGTCCTGATTTCTGACTAAGATACAGTGGTATCGTGCATTATTAAGGATTTATACCAGCCTTCTCCTGACACCACAGAACTTGTGTCAGGTAAACTCCCGTTGTCTTGTTGTGAATCCCCTAGATTACCCTGAAGACAGCACATTTTATTGGCCCTTATTGGTTCATCATCTTACAAGACGACATGCAGTTTCCTGTCCCGTTACAAAAAAATGTGAATGTGGTCACTGGAAAGTCCTTTTGAGTGTGTTGAATTAAGGATTACAGTAGTTAGGGAGTTGCGCCCCACAGAGGTACAATATCTCAGCACACTGCCCCCACCACGTGATTTCAAAGAATTGAAACTCGGATCTGGAATTAGGTTACTAATGTGGGAGACAAGAATAGGAGGGAACTGGCACAATTTCAAACTTGAGGAAACTCTCAAGGGATAGTCAACTGCTGTTTCGGCTAATAAAATATGGAATTGGCTACATGCAAGAATTGTTCCGCTTCAGAAGATTCCTTAGTTTCCTTACTTCCAGGCTCATCAGAATCTGATCCTTCCTTACTCCCATAGTAACTGATTATGTAATAGCAGTCCAATCAAATAACACCCAAAACGAATGCCAGGAGTTAAGAGGAACAAATAGACTGTATTTTCTGCTTTCTAGTGGATGAGATTGGATTTAGGCAAACAACCACATTATTGGCAACATTCAGCTACTTTTTCTTGACACTAATTCCGAAACAATCATAGAAAATATTTTATGTCATAGGAAACACATTAAACTTTAAAAAATAAATATATATTGTGGTTACACTCAAAAATATGAAGAGGTCAAATGGGCTCCCGAGTGGCACAGTGGTCTAAGGCACTGCATCTCAGTGCTTGAGGTGTCACTACAGACACCCTGGTTCAAATTCAGGCTGGATCACAACCAGCTGTGATTTGGAGTCCCATAAGGTGGCACACAATTGCCCCAGTGTCCCTGTAGGCTGTAAATTGGCTGGTGTAGGCTGTCATTGTAAATAAGAATTTGTTCCTAACTGACTTGCCTAGTTAAATTAAGGTTACACACAAGGGCTTTGTGGTCTGTGGGGAAGCCACAGGTGGTGAGAGGCAGCACAGAGTTGGCTAATATATTAGGTCACACACATTCAGTATGGTGTAATTGCAGACTGCAATTTGGGGGTGTTTCTTGATGTCAGCTTTCCTTGATATCAGGAAACACCCATTGGTCAGTCCATTGATACCTGCCATTGGTCCGTTTTCACACTGCCCCACACTGCTTATTTCGAGGAGACTTCCCGGATTTACAATGTCCAAAAAACACTTGTTTTAAAGGAATGCTTTACATATGATAGGAATTGCATCATTTGTTTATACAGTACTAAGCGTGAATGTCTAGAACCAAAACATTTGATCATATTACTCCAGTGCTAACCTCCCTACACTGGCTTCCTGTTAAGACAAGGGTTGATTTCAAGGTGTTACTGCTAACCTACAAAGCATTACATGGGCTTGCTCCTACCTATCTTTCCGATTTGGTCCTGCCGTACATACCTACACGTACGCTACGGTCACAAGATGCAGGCCTCCTAATTGTCCCTAGAATTTCTAAGCAAACAGCTGCAGGCAGGGCTTTCTCCTATAGAGCTTAATTTTTATGGAATGGTCTGCCTATCCATGTGAGAGACGCAGACTCGGTCTCAACCTTTAAGTCTTTACTGAAGACTAATCTCTTCAGTGGGTCATATGATTGAGTGTAGTCTGGCCCAGGAGTGGGAAGGTAAACGGAAAGGCTCTGGAGCAACCAAACGCCCTTGCTGTCTCTGCCTGGCCGGTTCACCTCTCTCCACTGGGATTCTCTGCTATACTCGGCCTTGTCTCAGGACGGTAAGTTGGTGGTTGAAGATATCCCTCTAGTGGTGTGGGGGCTGTGTTTTGGCAAAGTGGGTGGGGTTATATCCTGCCTGTTTGGCCCTGTCCGGGGGTATCATCGGATGGGGCCATAGTGTCTCCTGACCTCTTCTGTCAGCCTCCAGTATTTATGCTGCAGTGGTTTATGTGTCGGGGGGCTAGGTTCAGTCTGTCATATCTGGAGTACTTCTCCTGTCTTATCCAGTGTCCTGTGTGAATTTAAGTATGCTCTCTCTAATTCTCTCTTTCTTTCTCTCTCTCGGGGGACGTGAGCCCTAGGACCATGCCTCAGGATTACCTGGCATGATGACTCCTTGCTGTCCCCAGTCCACCTGGCCCGTGCTGCTGCTCCAGTTTCAACTATTCTGCCTGCGGCTATGGAACCCTGACCTGTTCACCGGGCGTGCTACCTGTCCCAGACCTGCTGTTTTCAACTCTCTAGAGACAGCAGGAGCGGTAGAGATACTCTTAATGATCGCCTATGAAAAGCCAACTGACATTTACTCCTGAGGTGCTGACTTGTTGCACCCTCGACAACTACTGTGATTACTATTATTTGACCATGCTGGTCATTTATGAACATTTGAACATCTTGGCCATGTTCTATTATAATCTCCACTCGGCACAGCCAGAAGAGGACTGGCCACCCCTCATAGCCTGGTTCCTCTCTAGGTTTCTTCCTAGGTTTTGGCCTTTCTTGGGAGTTTTTCCTAGCCAACGTGCTTCCACACCTGCATTGCTTGCTGTTTGGGGGTTTAGGCTGGGTTTCTGTACAGCACTTTGAGATATCAGCTGATGTACGAAGGGCTAATATAAATACATTTGATTTGATTTGAATGTCTGTGGATGCAAAACTATGAGCATTTAACATGTTTAACCGCCATGAAACAGCACTAATAAACTTGACATTTACACTTGTCCAACACCTCAAAATCGTATTGCATAGCCTACAACTCCGTTGTGTTTGTCTAACACTTACACAACTAAACTAAGACTGTGTGAGAGTGAGAGGCTATAACTGGTGTCCCCCCACCCCCATTTTGTCATCAGACCAGCCTCAATTCGTTGGGTTATGGACTCAACAAGGTGTCGAAAGAGTTCCACAGGGATGCTGGCCCCTGTTGACTCCAACGCGTCCCACAGTTGTGTCACGTTGGCTGGATGTCCTTTGGGTGGTGGACCATCCTTGGACACACACGGTAAATTGTTGAGCACGAAAACTCAGCAGCATTGCAGTTCTTGACACACTCAAAGTGGTGCGCCTGGCACCTACAACCACACCCCGTTCAAAGGTTACTTAAATATTCTGTCTTGCATATTCACTCTCTGAATGGCACACATACACAATCCATGTCTCAATTGTCCCAAGGCTTAAAAATCCTTATTTAACCTGTCTCCTCCCCTTCAGCTACACTGATTGAAGTGGATTTAACAAGTGACACCAATAAGGGATCATAGCTTTCACCTGGATTCACCTGGTCAGTCTATGTCATGGAAAGAGCAGGTGTTCCTAATGTTTTGTATATAAATACTATAAGCAATAGTTTTGACTAGTTAAGATGTCCTCACCTACCTGTCATGGTACATTTTTATATCTCTGCTGTCACGGGCGTCCTCCTCTTCATCTGAAGAGGAGAGGCGAGAAGGATCGGAGGACCAAAATGCGGCGTGGTATGTGTTCATGATGAAATTTAATAAAGAAAACACTGAAACACGTGCTTCTACACCTGCATTGCTTGCTGTTTGGGGTTTTAGGCTGGGTTTCTGTACAGCACTTTGAGATATCAGCTGATGTACGAAGGGCTATATAAATAAATTTGATTTGATACACACTATACAAAACAATAAACGACCATGAAGCTAAATGAGAACTGTGATGACACAAGCAATCAATATAGACAATCACCCACAAACAAACAGTGAAACCCAGGCTACCTAAGTATGATTCTCAATCAGAGACAACTAATGACACCTGCCTCTGATTGAGAACCATACTAGGCCGAAACATACAAATCCCCAAATCATAGAAAAACAAACATAGACTGCCCACCCCAACTCACGCCCTGACCATACTAAATAAATACAAAACAAAGGAAATAAAGGTCAGAACGTGACATCTGCACACAAACCTCTCCAGTGTCATCAGAAACAAACAACAAACACACAATAACAATAATAATAAATAACAATACATTTTATTTAAACGCTTTTCAAGACACCCAAAGTCACTTAACAACCAAAGTCACTTAACACCCAAAGTGACTTAACACCCAAAGTCACTCAACACCCAAAGTCACTTAACACCCAAAGTCACTTAACACCCAAAGTCTTTCTTGCTCCAGTCAAATCACGTCAAACTGAATTACAATCTTTCAATTCACACAGAAGCTTCAGTTTCTTAGTGCTTGGATTAGTAATCCTATTGTTTAAGTTTTATTTTTGGTTTAGTTGGAGACATGAATCCTACATATCATTTGTTAACTTGTCAACAAGTTAATAGGCTATTTACTATATTGGAAAATTGATATTGAATTGTGTTTGGTTATCAATGCAACCAAATATCAACATTTGAAGGAGATGTATATTTTGTGTCACTCACTAAGTCTGGATTTAATTAAATGTATATGTTGGATTCACGTCTCAACCAAGAATCAAAGTTAAAGAATTGGACTAAATCAAGTCACAATTATTGCATTTAAAATTGTATTTGATTTAGTCCTCTTTTTTTACTTAGATTTTTGGTTGAGATGGAGACGTTAATCCAACATGTTAATGCTTAACTTGAAGTCCATCACTTTAATAATGCCACTTGAAGAATGTTTACATATCTCATCTCATTCGGAAAGTATTCAGACCCCATGACTTTTTCCTCAGTTTGTTAAGTTACAGCCTTCTTCTAAAATTGATAAAATTATATTTTTTCTCATTAATCTACACACAACACCATATAATGACAAAGCGAATACAGGTTTTTAGAAAATTTTGCAAACAAAAAGACCTTATTTACATAAATATTCAGACCCTTTGCTATGAGACTCGAAATTGATCTCAGGTGCATCCTGGTTCCATTGATCATCTTTGAGATGTTTCTACAACCGATTGGAGTCCACCTGTGGTAAATTCAATTGATTGGACATGATTTAGAAAGGCACACTCCTGTCTATATAAGGTCCCACAGTTGACAGTGCATGTCAGAGCAAAAACCAAGCCATGAGGTCGAAGGAATTGTCCGTAGAGCTCCGAGACAGGATTTGGTCAAGGCACAGATTTGGGGAATGGTACTAAAGAATGTCTGCAGCATTAACAGTCCCCAAGACCACAGTGGCCTCCATCATTCTTAATTGGAATCGGGGGAGAAGGGCCTTGGTCAGGGAAGTGACCAAGAACCCGACAGAGCTCCAGAGTTCCTCTGTGTAGATGGGAGAACCTTCCAGAAGAACAACCATCTCAGCAGCACTCCACCAATCAGGCCTTTATGGTAGAGTAGTCAGACCGAAGCCACTCCTCAGTAAAAGGTACATGACAGCCCACTTGGAGTTTGCCAAAGGGCACCTAAAGACTCTCAGACCATGAGAAACAAGATTCTCTGGTCTGATGAAACCAAGATTGAACTCTTTGGCCTGAATGCCAAGCATCATGTCTGGAGGAAACTTGGCAACGTCCCTACGGTGAAGCATGGTGGTGGCAGCATCATGCTGCGGGGACGTTTTTCAGCGGCAGGGACTGGGAGACTAGTCGGATCGAGGGAACAATGAAACGGAGCAAAGTACAGACTGGAGCGTAGGTTCACCTTCCAACAGGACAATGACCCTAAGCTCACAGCCAAGACTATGCAGGTGTGGCTTTGGGACAAGTCTCTGAATGTCATTGTGGCCTCGCCAGAGCCCGGACTTGAACCCGATCGAACATCTCTGGAGAGACATAAAAATAGCTGTGCATCGACGCTCCCCATCCAACCTGACAGAGCCTGAGGGGACCTACAGAGAAGAATGGGAGAAACTACCCAAATACAGGTGTGCCAAGCTTGTAGCGTCATACCCAATAGGACTCAAGGCTGTAATCACTGCCAAAGGTTTTTCAACAAAGTACTAAGTAAAGGGTCTGAATACTTATGTAACATACCCTTCGGATTGACTTTGATAGCAACAGTCAATATATTTATACGGAACAAAACTATAAATGTAACATGAAACAATTTCAACTATTTTACTGAGTTACAGTTCATATAAGGAAATCTGTCAATTTAAATAAATACATTTGGCCCTAATCTATGGAATTCTCATGACTGGGCCGGGGCGCAGCCATCACTGTGCCTGGGAGTGCATAGGCCCACCCACTGGGGAGCCAGTCCCAGCCAATAAAATGTGTTTTTCCCCACAAAAGGGCTTAATTACTGACAGAAATACTCCTGAGTTTCATCAGCTGTCCGGATGGCTGGTCTCAGACAATCCCATAGGTGAAGAAGCCGGATGTGGAGGTCCTGGGCTAATGTGTTTACACATGGTTTACGGTTGTGAGGCCAGTTGGACATACTACCAAATTCTCTAAAACGACGTTGAAGGCGGTTTATGGTAAAGAAATTAACATTCAATTATCTGGCAACAGCTCTGGTGGACATTTCTGCAGTCAGCATGTCAATTGCACACTCCCTCAATCTGTGGCATTGTGTTGTGTGACAAAACGGCACATTTTAGAGTGGCCTTTAATTGCCCCCAGCACAAGGTGCACCGGTGCAATGATCATCACGTTGGGAAAAAGTCTCTTCTGCCTTTGCTTTCACTTTCAGTTTAATAATTCACCAAGCAAAACAAGCCAAGCCCTGGGTCTTGTGACTTCTATTGAAGCTGTTATACACAATATCGCTGTTCAACAAGGACACCTTATCTGATTATAATAAACAAAAGGCTGCATTAGATTTCATTACACAGACTTGGTTTGGTGTTAGATATTTGAGAATAGTCTTAGCAAATGAAGCACAACTTCCTAGCCTCATTATTAGCCTCACCTTAGGTAACCCATGTTGATGGTGAGTCACCACGGTGACCTGACACGGTCAAGGATATCAAACACGCTGATGGTGATCAACAAACAGCAGAAGTCAACTGCAATGTGAAACTAGAGAAACCAGTTTGCAGACACAGAAGAAGTGTTGCACACCAAACCAATCTAAAATAGGCAGATGATCTAAGATCTCTTCTTGTTTGGCCAGAGTTCATGTCAGAATAACACTTACGGTTGCCCTGTGTTAAACTAGACTGGACCATTACTGAATTTGTTGTACCTGCATCAGCCTCATTTGCCAAAGTCCATTTCATTAAGTATGATTACTGAAAAGGTTTTACAATATATGATACCATGATATCACATGATATAGTGGATCTAGTGTGTTATCCAGCTACAGTATTTTGATTGTCATGATTTCTGACTAAGACACAGTGGTATTGTGCATTATTATGGATTTGACACCAGCCTTTTCCACCTCCTGAGATGACAGAATTTAGTATTACATGGTTGGTGGGAGTCAGGTAAACTCCCGTTGTCTTGTTGTGAATCCCCTAGATTACCCTGAGGACAGCACATTTTACTGGCCCTTATTAATTCATCATTTTACAAGATGAGATGCAGTTTCTTACAAACATTTTTTAATGTGGTCTACTGGAAAGTCCTTTTGAGTGTGTTGAATTAAGGATTACAGTAGTTAGGGAGTTGCGCCCCACAGAGGTACAATATCTCAGCACACTGCCCCCACCACGTGATTTCAAAGAATTGAGACTCGGATCTGGAATTAGGTCACTAATGTGGGAGACAAGCACAACAAAATTGAGGATATTCTCAAGGGGTAGTCAACTGCTGTTTTGGTTAATAAAAGACATTGTTAGCTACATGCAAGAATTGTAGATGCCTTAGTTGACGGTCTCCTTACTTCCAGGTTCATCAGAACCTGATCCTTCCTTACTCCCATAGTAACTAATTATGTAACAGTGGTCCAGTCATAGAACACCCCAAACTACTGCCAAGAGTTAAGAGGAACAAGTAGATGGTCTTTGCTGCTATCTAGTGGATGAGATTGGATTTAGGCAAACATTTAGGCAAACAACCATTATATCCGTCTACTTTTTTTGTGACACTAATTATTCCAAAACAATCATAGAAAACCTATTTTATGTCATCGGAAACACATTTTACTTTTTGAAATGGTTATAATATGCGTACTCTTAAAAAGATGAAGAGGTCAAGGGCTTTGTTGTCTGTGGGGAACCTACATGTTGTAAGGGGAAAGAGAGGCAGCAGAAATGTGGCTATTATTTTAGGTCACACATCCAGTATGGTGTAATTGCAGACCGCAATTTGGGGCGTTTCTTGATGTCGGCATTCCTTGATATCAGGAAACGCCAATTGGTGCTTTCCATTGGTTAGTTTCCGCACTGTTTATTTCAAGAATACTTCAAGATTTACAATGTCAAAAAAGCACTCGTTTTAAAGGAACACTTTATATATGATAGGAATTGCATGATTAAAAAAAATACTAAGCGTGAATGTCTGGATGGCACATGATGGAAAACTATTTATCAGAATGAGCATTTAGCATTTTTTAATAGCACCAACAAACTTCACATTTACTCTTGTCCAACACCTCAAAATCATATTGCATTACCTACAAACATATTAGACCGTAAAAATAGTAAATGACCCAGTTAACATTACTAATGTTTATTGAATAACCATTTAGAGTTGAAAACATAACAGTCTAACACTGACACAAGTAAACTAAACTTAGACTGTGTATGTGTGTGTATGAATTTCTGGCAAAGTGAGAGACGATAACTCTGAACTCTACAAGGTGTCGAAAACGTTCCACAGTGTCACAGTCGTCATAACGAGGAGACCAAGGCACAGCGTGATAAGAATACATTCTTCTTTTATTACACGAAGACCACTAAACAAAACGACCGTGACGCTATAAGACACAAGTGCTGACATGCAACTACACATAGACAATAACCCACAAAGCCAAAATGGAAAATGGCAACCTAAATAGGATCCCCAATCAGAGACAACGATAAACAGCTGCCTCTGATTGGGAACCAATTCAGGCCACCATAGACCTACATTTACCTAGACAATACCAAAACCCCATAGATAGATAAAAACCCTAGACAAGTAAAAAAACACACATACCACCCTCATCACACCCTGACCTAACCAAAATAATAAAGAAAACAAAGATAACTAAGGGCAGGGCGTGACACACAGGGATGCTGGCCCATGTTGACTCCAATGTTGTGTAACGTTGTCTGGATGTCCTTTGGGTGGAGGACCATTCTTGATACACCCGGGAAACTGGCTCCTACTACCATACCCCCTTCAAAGGCACTTACATATTTTGCCTTGCCCATTTACCCTTTCAATGGCACACATACACAATCCAGGTCTCAATTGTCTCAAGGCTTAAAAATCCTTCTTTAACCTGTCTCCTCCCCTTCATCTACACTGATTGAAGTGTATTTAGCAAGTGACACCAATAAGGATCATAGCTTTCAGCTGATTAACCTGGTCAGTCTATGTCATGGATTAGAGGAGGAGAGAGAAATAGAACATTGACGTCACTCATTTTTTATTGAACCTTTATTTAAATAGAACAAATTCTTATTACATACAATGATAGCCTACCCCGGCCAAACCCTCCCCTAACCAGGGTGATGCTGGGCCAAGTGTGCGCCGCCCTATGGAACCCCCTATTACGGCCGGTTGTGATACAGCCTTGGATTGAACCAGGGTCTGTAGTGACTCCTACTAGCACTGAGATGCAGTACCTTAGACTGCTGTGCCACCCAGGAGCCACAAATGACATTGATGACGTTATAACTTGCAACGAGTGCTACTATAGGATCTGGGTCAGAGGAACATAATACATACACACAGTCATAAACCTTAAAAACAGAGAGACATACTTGGTTTAACCCAGACCCCCCAGACACTCCCCAGACGAAGAGGGGCCAACCCTGATCCTGGAGAACTATAGGGTGTACCAATCACTTTATAAAGGGCTAACCGATGGATGGTAACGTGGTTTGGAAAATAATTGGGTGGCAAGGCAGCGGGGCTTTGTGTGTGTGTGTGTGTGTGTGTGTGTGTGTGTGTGTGTGTGTGTGTGTGTGTGTGTGTGTGTGTGTGTGTGTGTGTGTGTGTGTGTGTGTGTGTGTGTGTGTGTGTGTGTGTGTGTGTGTGTGTGTGTGTTTATTTACTTGCTTATCTCGATTCTTCATCTCGTGCAAGCTTGGCAGAGGTGTAAAGTAATTAAGTTAAAAATACTTTAAAGTAATACTTAAGTCATTTTTGTGGGGAATCTGTACTTTACTATTTATATTTCTGACAAACTTTTACTTTAACTTCACTACATTCCTAAAGAAAATAATGTACTTTTTACATTTTCCCGGACACCCAAAAGGTACTTGTTACATTTTGAATGCTAGCAGGACAGGAAAATGGTCCAATTCACACACTTCCCTGGTCATTGATACTGCCTCTGATCTGGCAGACTCAGTAAACACAAATGCTTTGTTTGTAAGTTTATTTTTTTTTATTTGACCTTTATTTAACCAGGCAAGTCAGTTAAGAACAAGTTCTTCTTTTCAATGACGGACTAGGAACAGTGGGTTAACTGCCTGTTCAGGGGCAGAATGACAGATTTGTACCTTGTCAGCTCAGGGGTTTGAACTTGCAGCCTTCCAGTTGCTAGTCCAACGCTATAACCACTAGGCTACCCTGCCGCCCCCAGCAGTTATGTTGGAGTGTGCCCCTGGCTATCCGTAAATAAATATAAAACAAAATTGTACCGTCGAATTTGCTTAATATAAATAATTTGAAATGATTTATACTTTTGTGTGTGTGTGTGTGTGTGTGTGTGTGTGTGTGTGTGTGTGTGTGTGTGTGTGTGTGTGTGTGTGTGTGTGTGTGTGTGTGTGTGTGTGTGTGTGTGTGTGTGTGTGTGTACCTTGATCCCCTCCAAAGAAACCATGTTATTGGACAGCATGTATTCCTTCAGCATAGTGATGATGGGGTCACTCTTACTGTGCACTTCCTGGACCTCCTTAGGGGTACGCTGGTTCTTTGGCTGTCCCCATAGGATAACTTTTTTTTTGTTCCAGGTAGAACCTTTTTGGGTTTCATGCAGAACCCTCTGTGTAAAGGATTCAACCTGGAACCAAATAGGGTTATTCAAAGGGTTCTCCTATGGAGACAGCTTAAGAACCCTTTTAGGTTCTAGATATACCTTTTTTTCTAAGAGTGTAGCTACAGGAAGTTAAAAAAGGGGGTTTGACCTGATTAGCAGGGTTCAGCTCCAGCCCTTGGCTGATGAGAAAGAGAGACACCTAGCCCTGGAAAGGAAGGGGTGCTAGAGTATTGGGATGCATTCCAAAAAAAAAAACGCACTACACTGAGGGGTGTCTAGACAGACTAACATAGGGAGTGAGGGAGAGAGGCAACACAAAGAGGTTGGTAAGGCTAAAACAGAACAGATTAAGGGAGGAGAGAGAGAGAGGAGAGGAGAAGAGGAGAGGAGAGGAGGTGTGGGGAGGAGTGAGGGGGTGGAGAGAGACCAGGGGTCAGGTGATGGTAACAGGTTCAGGGGTCAGAGGTCAGAGATCACATCACACCTAACCCCGGGGTCGCTCATGCTGTGTCCATAGTAATGGTAGGTCTCCAGCTCCATAACAATTGGACCCTGCCAGAGAGGTCTCCTAACCAAGAGACTCAAGGTAGCCAACGTCATTACACTACTGAATAGCCTGATCAGGGATTTATATTGGAGCAGCAGTTCCTCAGCATCTTCCTATATTCATAATCTTGCAGCACACCAGGAGTACCAGGAGTGGTTAAACTGGGACCAGTCGCAGCTCTGTGCTGGAGTTTCTTCCACCGAGTGCCTCTATGCTGGTCACAATAGCCTCCCTGTCAGGGAAGAGACACTACTGTGATACTAGAAGCTGATCGTCGCTCTGAGATTAGATTGTCTGAGATAAAGTGATTCTTCAAGCTCTATATTGGTCCGCTAACACAGGCAGGGCCGGCCTGCTCATTAGGCAGGATTAGGCGGCCGCCTATGGCGACAGATCGAAGAGGGTAACATTTTCAGAGCTAAACTGACTAAGACGCACCTCCAACAAAACAAAAAACATCACATAATTCTGCCCAAAAAAACATATTTTTAACACACCTTTTTCTCATCGCTGCAACGCCCCAACAGGCTCGGGAGAGGCAAAGGTTGAGTTAGGCGTCCTCGGCCTAACCGTGACAGCTCACCCCGGAAGCCAGCCTCACCAATGTGTTGGTGAGTTCAACTGGCGACTGGAGTCAGCTTCCAGGCACCCAGCTCGCCTCAGGGAGTCGCTAGAGCACCTTGAGCCAAGTAAAGTCCCCCGACCAAACCCTCCCTAACCCCAGACGATGATGGGCCAATTGTGCGCCGTCCTATGGGAATCCCGGCCACGGCCGTTAGTGGCACAGACCAGGAATGAACCCAGATCTGTAGTAAGGCCTCTAGCACTGCAATGCAGTGCCTTAAACTCCTGTGCCACTCAGGAGGCCTCAGGGGTGCCACTTTCACTGGGTTGGGGGGGACATGACCTCCTCCACATTCTAAAATAGCATTTTTGTCCCACCCAAATGACCCCCCCCTCCACATTCTGTGATGGCAAGGTAACTGCTGCTTTGACCTAACATAAATGTTTTTATTTATTCCCAGTGCTGAGTTAGTAGTATAACTAACATTTAATGTTACATAATGTTTCAGCCCCTCTCGACTGTTCAGTTCTGTCTGAAATGAACCCTTAACCTTTAAATTAACTCGCTAGCTAGCTAGTAGCTACCACACAGCCAGTTCCGCTCTAGCCCCTAGCTATCTGTCAGGTAGCAGTTGTCATGTGTATGGGCTGTCGTGTGTATGGGAATGTGTATGGGAATGTTTTGTAGCCTTTTTGTCCTGTTTCAACAGAAATAAATGAGCCAAGAGTTGGCTAACGTTAGTTAGTTAGCTAGCTCACTAACTTCAGCTATTATTTTTGCCTCAATCCCACTAGACCCGAATCAAATGATGAAACCAGCGGCCAAACGATTTAATCTTGGTAAGATTTAAGACCTATATTTGGATGTTTTTTTACAGCACAATGTGAGCTTTTATTAATCAGTATAGCAATGTAATGTTATTGATCTGTCAGTTTCCCTAGTTAATTCGCTACTTTTCACACTGACACTGTATAAACAGCTCTACAGGCTACGCTGCCATGGTGTACAGTCAGTTCACAACACTATGCTCATCATGTCTTCGCGGGATCAGATGGTGACAGGTGTCCCAGCAGGCTCAGACAGCCAGGGAAGACCAGTCTACAGAACAGGTGAATTTTCTAGTATACTATAACAATCAGTGAATGGATACAAAGTTCCATATTGAGTTGAAGGGTAGGCTAGAGTCTGGGATCTGGGAATAATGTTCATGTCAATTATTGAACCATTGATTATATTCTTGGATAATTTAAGGTATAAATGTACACCAAGGTAATTCTTTGTCATGCCTCATCTGAGCAGGATCAGATGACAACAGGAGTCTCAGCGGGGTCAGGCAACCAGGGAAGAATCTGTAGCAGCGCTGAGGTGAACTTTTGCAGAGTCTGTGACAGCGCTGAGGTGAACTTTTGCAGAGTCTGTGACAGCGCTGAGGTGAACTTTTGCAGATACAACACTATTATCTCGGTGCAGAAACACTGGACAAGCCAGAAGCTCCCAGGTTTGAAACTATTTTAAGAGAGCTGTCACTCCCTGACCTTAGTTATCCTTGTTTTCTTTATTATTTTGGTTAGGTCAGGGTGTGATGAGGGTGGTATGTGTGTTTTTGGCTTGTCTAGGGTTTTTGTTTATCAATGGGGATTTGGTATGTCTAGGTAAATGTAGGTCTATGGTGGCCTGAATTGGTTCCCAATCAGAGGCAGCTATTTATTGTTGTCTCTGATTGGGGATCATATTTAGGTTGCCATTTTCCATTTTGGTTTTGTGGGTAATTGTCTATGTGTAGTTGCCTGTCATGTGTTATTGCCTGTGTGTTATTGCCTGTGTGTTATTGCCTGTGTGTTATTGCCTGTGTGTTATTGCCTGTGTGTTATTGCCTGTGTGTTATTGCCTGTGTGTTATTGCCTGTGTGTTATTGCCTGTGTGTTATTGCCTGTGTGTTATTGCCTGTGTGTCATTGCCTATGTGTCGTTGCCTATGTGTCGTTGCCTATGTGTAGTTGCCTATGTGTAGTTGCCTATGTGTAGTTGCCTATGTGTAGTTGCCTATGTGTAGTTGCCTATGTGTAGTTGCCTGTCAGCACTCGTGGTATATAGCGTCACTTTTGTTTCTTTGTTAGTTTGTTTAGTGTTTTTCCTTCATTAAAAGAAGAATGTATGCTTATCACGCTGTGCCTTTGTCCCATCGTTACGACGAACGTGGAGAAAGATGAGTGGAGGACATCCTCGACCTGGGAGGGGGTAATGGCAGGGGACAAGACCCTGCCATGGAAGCAGGTGGAGATGGCACAGGAGGAAAGGCGATGATACGAGGAGTCAAGGCAACCACAGAAACCCCAAGAAAATGTTTTGGGGGGCACATGGAGCAGTCGGCGGAGCCAAGGAGTAAACCAGAGCCAGTCTGGGAGAAGGAGGATTCGGATGAGCGAGAAATGGGGGAGTTGTTGAGTTGGTGGAGGAAGCACGGATTTGGAATAAAAGAACGTGATGTCAGTTTGGTGCCACCTGAGTCAGCTCTCCGTACTCGTCCTGAAACGTGTGTTAAAGTTCCTGAACAATTGATGCGGCTATACACACCAGGTCTCCAGTGTACCTTCAAGACCCAGTGCGTCCTGTGCCAACTCCTCGCACTCTCCCTCACGTGCGCCTCCACTGTCACGCTGTGACCTTAGTTATCTTTGTTGTATTTATTATTTTGGTTAGGTCAGGGTGTGATGAGGGTGGTATGTGTGTTTTTGGCTTGTCTAGGGTTTTTGTATATCTATGGGGTTTTGGTATGTCTTGGTAAATGTCGGTCTATGGTGGCCTGAAATGGTTCCCAATCAGAGGCAGTTGTTTATCGTTGTCTCTGATTGGGGATCCTATTTAGGTTGCCATTTTCCATTTTGGTTTTGTGGATTATTGTCTGTGTAGTTGCCTGTCAGCACTCGTGTTATATAGCGGTTTGTTTTTTGTTAGTTTGTTTAGTGTTTTTCCTTCATTAAAAGAAGAATGTATGCTTATCATGCTGTGCCTTGGTCCCATCGTTACGACGAACGTGACAAGAGCCTACAAACCCATAAAGCTTATTTCCAAACTTTATCAAGGGTTGATAGAGGATTTTCCCATTGACACAAAACATGTTCACCAAAAATGTGAGGAAGTCCTAGGAGACACTATTAATGATGTTGAATAGATACAGATATGTTAGAATGCCCAGTCATGTTCATATACTCTCAGACATAGATTCCTGCAGTTTAAGACCATCCATAGAATGTACTATATGCCAGTGAAACTGAATATCATACACTCAGAAATGTTATTCCTCTGCCTGAAGTTTAAGGTGTAAAACACAAAAGGGGACATATTTGCATATATTATGCTCTTGTGAAGGCTGGCTGAATTCTGGTTCTTTTATCTCTGCATGTCTACTTACTCTTCTCCCACTTTTTGATTGCTTGGAAATGTTGATACAGGAGACTGTTATCAGAAGAAACTGTGTAACCTAGCATTTATAGAGGCTAAGAAATGCATTGCCATTAACTGGAAGGTTGGTTATCCAACCTTTATCACAATGAGTAGCAGAAATGTCACGTTATGTATCATTCTATTTGATTTTGTACAAGATTACGGGTATACTGTGCAACTTTCATAAGCGCTGGATGATTTATATGGAATACGGTACGACAAAAGAGTCTGCATTGAAAACATGCCTACATCAGAGGCGATACTAATTTAGGCGATCCCTAGCTGCTGGTCTGCTCAGTCCTGGCCCTGGGGGTCTGCCGTACTGTTGGTTGTCACTCTGACCTTGGCCAATTTATGAATGTTTCACTAAGATCCTGAAGCTGAGTGGGGGGGTGTTGGTTTGGGGCCTTGCAGGACAGTGGACTCCTATGGGCAGGACCGGGCGATCCAGTGATATTGTGTGTAAGTAAAAGAGCTCTACTGTACTATTAGGCTTATGATATGAATTACAGTGCCCTCTGTAATTATTGGGACAGGGAAGCATTTTTTTCCTCTTTTGGCTCTATACTGGAATTGAAATAAAGCAATGACTATGAACTGACTTGCCTAGATACATTGAAAATATATATATATATATATATACTGTATATATACAGTGGGGCAAAAAAGTATTTAGTCAGCCATGGATGGATGCTATCATGATTACGGATAATCCTGAATGAATCGTGAATAATGATGAGTGATAAAATTAGACGCACAAATATGATACCCTCGACATGCTAACCTCTCACCATTACAACAACAGGGGAGGTTAGCATTTTGGGGGTATTATATTTGTGCGTCTAACTTTCTCACTTATCTTTATTCATGATTCATTCAGGATTGTCCCTAATCATGGTAGCATCCACATTCATGTAGAAGTGTTTAGAAACATATTTTATTCTTATTTACAATATAAGTGACCCCCAAAATAAATCCAAAAGGGTCATATTAGATTGTGTAGAAGTGGGGGAAATGAGCTTTTAGATGCCCAAAAATATTCTGAGGAAGGACCCCAGACCACCCCCACCAGGTTATGCCACCCCCACTTCTAAAACCAAAGTTGCGCCCTGCCAAAAACAATGTACATTTCTCTCAACCAGTGGCATAGGTGAGCGCAGATGCCGCCCTGTGATAAGCAGTGCCCACTTTGTCAAAGGCAGGGGCGCAAAATATTTTGCTTGTCCATTCCCAGCACACCTCTCCAGAGTGCTGTTGGAGAGACTCATCGCTGCAATGCTCCACCCATGTTCCGTCAAAAAAAGCATCTAAAAAAATCTATATATCAAGAAAGAGAAGTTTAGGCCTATCCAGAGAGGGAGAGAGAGAGAGAGAGAGATATGTGTGTGTCGGCAGCATGCTACGACACCAACATGCATTTCTTTATCCTTGTCAGATAGGCTACTGCCTCTGCTATACAGATGTGGGAATACAGAAAGAGGCCAATTTTTGTTAATTTCGATCAGATTTGTAAAAGTAAAGACAATAATTGTATTATTAGGTTATAGGAGTAACTCTGGTAGCCATAAAACATTCTTCCTCACCTCAAATTCAACTGCCAGATAGTTTTTATTTATTTATTTATTTCACCTTTATTTAACCAGGTGGGCAAGTTGAGAACAAGTTCTCATTTACAATTGCGACCTGGCCAAGATAAAGTTGTAGTTGGAGCGCCGTTGATCACTGCCTTCATATCATAGGCCCTCCGAATAATAGGCTAAAGTGTATACATTTTATGAGGATAATCAGGTTGTGATGGTGTGTGGGTGCTTTGCTGGTGACACTGTCTGTGATTTATTTAGAATTCAAGGCACACTTAACCAGCATGGCTACCACAGCATTCTGCAGCGATATGCCGTCCCATCTGGTTGGCGCTTAGTGGGACTATAATTTGTTTTTCAACAGAACATTGATCCAACACACCTCCAGCCTGTGTAAGGGCTGTTTGACCAAGAAGGAGAGTGATGGAGTGTTGCATCAGATGACCTGTCCTCCACAATCACCCAACCTCAACCCTATTGAGATGGTATGGGATGAGTTGGACTGCAGAGTGAATGAAAAGCAGCCAACAAGTGCTAAGCATATGTGGGAAGTCCTTCAAGACTGTTGGAAAAGCATTCCAGATGAAGCTGGTTTAGAGAATGCCAAGAGTGTGCAAAGCTGTCATCAAGGCAAAGGGTGGCTACTTTGTAAAATATAAAATATAGATTTTTTTAAACACTGTTTTGGTTACTACATGATTCCATATGCGTTATTTCATAGTTTTGATGTCTTCACTGTTATTCTACAATGTAGAAATAGTCAAAATAAGGGAAAACCCTTATTAGGGTGTGTCCAAACTTTTGACTGGTATGGTATGTTGTGGCAAACACAACATTATGGCGCAACAGAATAAAACAAAACACTTGCGAACTGGTTTAAAACTACATAAAAGTTTTTAACCGGCAATATTGCAGCAATTACCAAGAAAGGCTAGTGCCTACCCTACCCAACAAATGACAGCGATAGGCTAATTATGTTTATTTTACAAAAGGCCTACTAATAATCTATCACAATTAAAAACAGAATGAAACAAAACAAGTTTTGCATATTTAAAGTACTGGTTTAGATGAATAAATATGCCTACAATAATAACAATGATATACAATAACAATAATAATAATAAAACAAATGAATATAAATATGGGGAAAAAAATTTAAGTTCAAAAATGGTAAGCTACCTGAATAGGGAGATAGATGCACAGTAGTCTGCATTTGTCCATTTGTGTGGTATTAAGACATATTCTGCTAATGTCTTCTATCATATAATTGAAGTAGAATTGAATGAAACGCTTTTTCAAAAGGCTGATTTCTTTTCCAGATCCCGCTAAAAAAATCTTCCCTATGTGTTGAAATCCCACAAATGTTTCTGCTCAACTGAATGCCAGTATGCAAAAGGTAGAATGAACTAGTTGTGCGTTCCATCCGGCCACCGCATTCAGCCGAGTCTTTTGTGCATCACATATCACCTACATATGTAGAGTGGAAGCTTTTTGTGTTCATATTGTTGAAATCATTTTGGGATGGTTATTTTATGCTGATATGGGTGCGTCTATTGCTCCGTTCTTATTTGGGAACCCATTGATGGCATCGTGGCATGGAAATTGTATGTATTGTATGTATTACTGCTCGTTTTGTTGATGATTGCATCCAAAACATTGGCTTATTGAGGGCTGTGAGATGCCCATTGACAAACTCCTGCTGAAACGTGCCAGTTGCCAAAAACCCGAGGATGGATAGCACTTCGATGTGCACCGGAATGGCACGCGTTTGCATTTTTAAAGTAGGTCTTCAATCCTTGCAAAAATCCTATAAGATTGTTTTTTGGATATGGTGTATGAAGTCCCACCTGTTCCTGAAAACACGCTCTCTGCGAAATGCAGTGTGTGTCAAATCTTCAAACAGGGCAAGATCAGCCATCTCTCATTTGATTTCCCATTATGTCTTTTATAATATTTCAACAATGTTTTCACTTTCCCAAGTGCCTCTAATTAAACAAATGACATTACTTGATATATATTATTATCGTAACAAATGCACTGATCTGATCAAATGATATAGCGTGCAAACAGGTGTTGCATGAATTCACAGCGTAAATACAATGAAATCGATTTTTTTTATTACACTCAAAATTTCACACATTTTCAACATAGACAGTATTTTCCCCATTCAACGAAGGACAAGCAGTTCCTTATTCCAACACTTGGCACTGTGTGTACGCATGGCCATGGCTGTGCATAAAGCACACTCTCAAGCAAACGTTCATACATGCCATGTTCGAGAGCCTCAAAAACGTTGATGTAGCATGGATAATTTATGACTGACTGATCTACAAATAATAATGAGTACTTATTTATGATGCAGGGTGATTTGTAGATCAGTCCGTCGGCAGTTGCCTGCAGTCATCTTGATGCTCCCAAACACAGCCATTGATAAATCTGATAAATCTCAAACTTTGTGGGGAAATGATCCCATACATGGTTTAGCACAGATTTGTGCCTACACATGAGGCCACAGGTCATTTGGTTGTGCTATTAGATGAAGCACAGTGTATAAATAAAGTTGTCTAAATACAAAATATCTGACATTGTATTCCCATTTTAACTTTATTTATACACATTTATAAAATATATTTCATTAAATATCAAAAACAAAAAAATACACTTATTTGTTTGGCTAAGCATGACCATCATCCACATACCATTTAAATTGTTTTTTTTACCAAATGCTTTTATGGCGTTAGCAATTGGATATTGTTCATAGAAGGGGCTATTACCCCCACCTTACCCTATATCACTCAACCCATGCATCCATTGCATTGAAATTAGATGACCATAATACTTTTCTGAAGTAGAATCAGTAGGAGGCTATTGATTATTTGCCCACCTACACCACATGGCAAAACATGGTTGGATCAACGTTGTTTCCAACCCATTTCAATCCCAAAAATCAATATGATGACATATAAAGATGAAAAAACTCGAGACCACCCTTAATCCACACAGAAAGACATGTACAAATCTCTCCTCGCCCTCCATTTGGCAAATCTGACCATAATTATATCTTCCTGCTTACAAGCAAAAACTGAAGCAGCAAGTACCCGTGGCTGAGTATGTAATACCTACATGTTTCAAGCAGACCACCATAGTCCCTGTGCCCAAGAACACCAAGGTAACCTGTCTAGATGACTACTGACCCGTAGCATTGTAGTCATGAAGAGCTTTGAAAAGCTGGTCATGGCTCACATCAACACCATCATCCCAGAAACCCTGGACCCACTCCAATTCGCATTCCGCCCCAACAGATCCACAGATGATGCAATCTCTATTGCACTCAACAGTGCCCTTTCCCACCTGGACAAAAGGACCACCTACATGAGAATGCTGTTCATTGACTACAGCTCAGCGTTCAACACCATAGTGCCCTCAAAGCTCATCACTCAGGACCCTGGGACTAAACACCTCCCTCCGCAACTGGATCCTGGACTTCCTGACGGGCTGACACCCGGTGGTAAGGGTAGGCAACAACACATCTGCCACGCTGATCCTCAACACGGGGGCCCCTCAAGGGTGCGTGCTTAGTCCCCTCCTGTACTCGCTGTTCACCCATGACTGCGTGGCCTAGCACGACTCCAACACCATCATTAAGTTTGCCAAGTACATAACGGTGGTAGGCCTGATCACTGACATTGATGAGACAGCCTATAGGGAGGGGGTCAGAGACCTGAAAGTGTGGTGCCAAGACAGCAATCAATATGATCAAGACAAAGGAGATGATTGTGGACTACAGGAAAAGGAGGGGCCGAGCACACCCCATTCTCATTGACGGGGCTGTAGTGGAGCAGGTTGAGAGCTTCAAGATCCTTGGTGTCCACATCACCAACAAACTGTCATGGTCCAAACACAGCAAGACAGTTGTTTTAATTTGACCTTTATTTAAATAGGCAAGTCAGTTGCCTATTTAAATGACGGCCTAGGAACAGCCTGTTCAGGGGCAGAACGACAGATTTGTACCTTGTCAGCTCAGGGATTTGAACTTGTAACCTTTCGGCTGCTAGTGCAACGCTCTAACCACTAGGCTACCCTGCCGCTACCCTGTGAAGAGGGGATGACAATGCCTATTCCCCCAGGAGACTGAAAAGATTTGGCATGGGTCCTCAGATCCTCAAAAGTTTCTACAGCTGCACCATCAAGAGGGCACTTGACTGGTTGCATCACCACTTGGTATGGCAACTGCTTGGCCTCCGACCTCAAGGCGCTACAGAGGGTAGTGCGTACGGCCCTGTACATCACTGGGGCCAAGCTTCCTGCCATCCAGGACCTCTATACCAGGCTGTGTCAGAGGAAGGCCCTAAACATTTCCAAAGACTCCAGCAACCCTAGTCATAAACTGTTCTCTCTGCTACCGCATGGCAAGTGGTATCGGAGTGCCAAATCTAGGTCCAAAAGGCTCCTGAACAGCTTCTACCCCCAAGCCATAAGACTGCTGACAGCTAATCAAATGGCTACCCGGACTATTTGCATGAACCCCCCACCCCCTTTGTTTATGCTGCTGCTTCTCGCTGTTTATTATCTATTATCTATGCATAGTCACTTTACCCCTACCTACATGTACATATTACGTCAACTAACCTGTACACCCACACATTGACTTGGTACTGGTACTCACAGTATATAGCCTAGTTATTGTTATTTTATAGTTTACTTTAGTTTATTTAGTAAAAGAAAATCTTAACTCTTACTTAAAAGTGCATTGTTGATTAAGGGCTTGTAAGTAAGCATTTGTTAAGAATTGTTGTATTTGGCGCATGTGACAAATAAAATTGGATTTGATGTAATCAACGTGGAAAACTAATTGGGTTTTCAAAAGTTATCAACATATGGGAATTTTGTCTTTTTTTCAACCAACTTTGAAACTAAATTCAATGACATTGTGAAATGTTTTGTTGACTTCACGTGGAATTCACGTTAGTTGACAACCCAACCAAATGCAAATAAAAACTAAAGGTCGAACTGATTGATGTCTGTCCCCGGTGGGACCTGTATCCATTTGGTTTACAGAATGCAGCACGCTAATAATGACCACTAGATGACACTGTAGCACTGTGTTATCGGAGCATGTCATTATAATTGTTTCTAGATGGCGCTGCAGTACACAGTGACTTGAAATTGATGCGTTCATGTAAAATAAAAATGGTTAAAAAATGGTGACTGCAGGTCAGGGTACCAAAGGTAACATGGTATATACACCATTGTGTATATCATTAATCTAGTAGAAGTATTAGCAAGGATGGTGGATAAATGAAGATGTCTGGTCTGCTTAGTTTATTGACTGTATATGAACCAGACTGTATATGTCCATTTGGGACATCTCTGTCTTGCTGCTTTTTGTTCTATGTTGCTCTGTCTGTATGCTACGTCTTGCTTGTCCTATGTTGCTCTGTCTGTATGCTATGTCTTGCTTGTCCTATGTTGCTATGTCTTGCTTGTTCTATGTTGCTATTGTCTATATTGTAATTGTTTTTAATAACCTGCCCAGGGACTGCGGTTGAAAATTAGACAGCTGGCTAAAACCGGCACTTTGACTGAAACGTTGATTAATGTGCACTGTCCCTGTAAAAATAAAAAAATAAACTCAAACTCAAACTCTTCTTTGTATTTTGACTAACCCACATGGTCTCATAGACCAGACGTAACATAGTAAATGGAAATCCGAAACGCTCCATTTAGCATGATGTTAACAGTATGTTAAGTTTGGTTTGGTTACATAAGACAGAAGGTTAAGGCAATAAGAAAGTAAAGTGGTTGGTTGGGGAGGATAGGTAGGCGAGTATCCCTGTTCTCTCCTCTCTGCACAGACCATACAAACGCTCCACACCGCGTGGCCGCGACCACCCTAATCTGGTTGTCCCAGCGCGTACGACCCACGTGGAGTTCCAGGTCTCCGGTAGCCTCTGGAACTGCCGATCTGCGGCCAACAAGGCAGAGTTCATCTCAGCCTATGCCTCCCTCCAGTCCCTTGACTTCTTGGCACTGACGGAAACATGGATCACCACAGATAACACTGCTACTCCTACTGCTCTCTCCTCGTCCGCCCACGTGTTCTCGCACACCCCGAGAGCTTCTGGTCAGCGGGGTGGTGGCACCGGGATCCTCATCTCTCCCAAGTGGTCTTTCTCTCTTTCTCCCCTTACCCATCTGTCTATTGCCTCCTTTGAATTCCATGCTGTCACAGTTACCAGCCCTTTCAAGCTTAACATCCTTGTCATTTATCGCCCTCCAGGTTCCTCGGAGAGTTCATCAATGAGCTTGATGCCTTGATAAGCTCCTTTCCTGAGGACGGCTCACCTCTCACAGTTCTGGGCGACTTTAACCTCCCCACGTCTACCTTTGACTCATTCCTCTCTGCCTCCTTCTTTCCACTCCTCTCCTCTTTTGACCTCACCCTCTCACCTTCCCCCTACTCACAAGGCAGGCAATACGCTTGACCTCATCTTTACTAGATGCTGTTCTTCCACTAACCTCATTGCAACTCCCCTCCAAGTCTCCGACCACTACCTTGTATCCTTTTCCCTCTCGCTCTCATCCATCACTTCCCACACTGCCCCTACTCGGATGGTATCGCGCCGTCCCAACCTTCGCTCTCTCTCCCGCTACTCTCTCTCTTTCATCCTATCATCTCTTCCCTCTGCTCAAACTTTCTCCAACCTATCTCCTGATTCTGCCTCCTCAACCCTCCTCTCCTCCCTTACTGCATCCTTTGACTCTCTATGTCCCCTATCCTCCAGGCCGGCTCGGTCCTCCCCTCCCGCTCCGTGGCTCGACGACTCATTGCGAGCTCACAGAACAGGGCTCCGGGCAGCCGAGCGGAAATGGAGGAAAACTCGCCTCCCTGCGGACCTGGCATCCTTTCACTCCCTCCTCTCTACATTTTCCTCCTCTGTCTCTGCTGCTAAAGCCACTTTCTACCATTCTAAATTCCAAGCATCTGCCTCTAACCCTAGGAAGCTCTTTGCCACCTTCTCCTCCCTCCTGAATCCCCCCACCCCCCCCCTCCTCCCTCTCTGCAGATGACTTCGTCAACCATTTTGAAAAGAAGGTCGATGACATCCGATCCTCGTTTGCTAAGTCAAACGACACCGCTGGTTCTGCTCACACTGCCCTACCCTATGCTCTGACCTCTTTCTCCCTCTCTCTCCAGATGAAATCTCGCGTCTTGTGACGGCCGGCCGCCCAACAACCTGCCCGCTTGACCCTATCCCCTCCTCTCTTCTCCAGACCATTTCCGGAGACCTTCTCCCTTACCTCACCTCGCTCATCAACTCATCCCTGACCGCTGGCTACGTCCCTCCCGTCTTCAAGAGAGCGAGAGTTGCACCCCTTCTGAAAAAACCTACACTCGATCCCTCCGATGTCAACAACTACAGACCAGTATCCCTTCTCTCTTTTCTCTCCAAAACTCTTGAGCGTGCCGTCCTTGGCCAGCTCTACCGCTATCTCTCTCAGAATGACCTTCTTGATCCAAATCAGTCAGGTTTCAAGACTAGTCATTCAACTGAGACTGCTCTTCTCTGTATCACGGAGGCGCTCCGCACTGCTAAAGCTAACTCTCTCTCCTCTGCTCTCATCCTTCTAGACCTATCGGCTGCCTTCGATACTGTGAACCATCAGATCCTCCTCTCCACCCTCTCCGAGTTGGGCATCTCCGGCGCGGCCCACGCTTGGATTGCGTCCTACCTGACAGGTCGCTCCTACCAGGTGGCGTGGCGAGAATCTGTCTCCTCACCACGCGCTCTCACCACTGGTGTCCCCCAGGGCTCTGTTCTAGGCCCTCTCTTATTCTCGCTATACACCAAGTCACTTGGCTCTGTCATAACCTCACATGGTCTCTCCTATCATTGCTATGCAGACGACACACAATTAATCTTCTCCTTTCCCCCTTCTGATGACCAGGTGGCGAATCGCATCTCTGCATGTCTGGCAGACATATCAGTGTGGATGACGGATCACCACCTCAAGCTGAACCTCAGCAAGACGGAGCTCCTCTTCCTCCCGGGAAGGACTGCCCATTCCATGATCTCGCCATCACGGTTGACAACTCCATTGTGTCCTCCTCCCAGAGCGCTAAGAACCTTGGCGTGATCCTGGACAACACCCTGACGTTCTCAACTAACATCAAGGCGGTGTCCCGTTCCTGTAGGTTCATGCTCTACAACATCCGCAGAGTACGACCCTGCCTCACACAGGAAGCGGCGCAGGTCCTAATCCAGGCACTTGTCATCTCCCGTCTTGATTACTGCAACTCGCTGTTGGCTGGGCTCCCTGCCTGTGCCATTAAACCCCTACAACTCATCCAGAACGCCGCAGCCCGTCTGGTGTTCAACCTTCCCAAGTTCTCTCACGTCACCCCGCTCCTCCGCTCTCTCCACTGGCTTCCAGTTGAAGCTCGCATCCACTACAAGACCATGGTGCTTGCCTACGGAGCTGTGAGGGGAACGGCACCTCAGTACCTCCAGGCTCTGATCAGGCCCTACACCCAAACAAGGGCACTGCGTTCATCCACCTCCTCCCTACCACTGAGGAAGTACAGTTCCCGCTCAGCCCAGTCAAAACTGTTCGCTGCTCTGGCCCCCCAATGGTGGAACAAACTCCCTCACGACGCCAGGACAGCGGAGTCAATCACCACCTTCCGGAGACACCTGAAACCCCACCTCTTCAAGGAATACCTAGGATAGGGTAAGTAAGGGTAAGTAATCCTTCTCACCCCCCTTCTCACCCCCCAACAAGATTTAGATGCAAGTGGCTGTTCCACTGGTTGTCATAAGGTGTATGCACCAATTTGTAAGTCGCTCTGGATAAGAGCGTCTGCTAAATGACTTAAATGTAATGTAAATGAACCTCTAGCAACTCAAAGGTTGCGTTTTTAATCTCAAGATTATCTCAAGACAACTTTAGCATTATATCTAATTAGCCACTTTGCAACTACTTACTCAATTGTAGCTACTTTGCAACTACTTAGCATGTTAGCCAACCCTCCCCTAACCTTTTAACCTAACTCATAACCTCAACCTTGATCCTAACCCTAGCTAATTTTAGCCACCTAGCTAAAGCCAGCCACAACAAATTGGAATTCGTAACATATTGTAAGAACTGCAATCTGTAACATATAATTCAAATTATGTCTAACATATCATAAAAAAGGATGATGGACATCCACAAATGAATACATACCATATGAAACGTAAGATTTGTACTACCCTGGATTTACATTTACTATGTTACGTCTAGCCCTGGATCCAGGTTTTACTGTCTGGCAAGTACTGGTCAAATCAACAATGAAAGATGCTCAGAATCAACACTATCTCAGTGTATCTTCCCCTCTGAACTGGTACCTCAGAGGGGAACCAGATTTTTCGGTTGATTCACAACAGTTAACAAAATAGGGCAAAGAACTTACTTATCTTTTGTGAAAGTATAGAAACACAGCAGTTTGATAGGTATAGTTTTTAAAAACATCTCGGAAAAGTCTTCAGACTTCTACTTTGACTAAATCTAGACATCCACGATGAAAACACCACTTTCTTTCTACTATGCATGTAGAAACTCTTGAATCTCAATGGTTGAATGAGATGAGAATCGTTAAGGGTTGTTTACCAGTGCATTTACAGGCTGCTCCCTTGGTTTCAATTCATTCTGTGGAGCTGAAAAACAGGGAAGGTAACACAATAGGATGGCATACCAGCTATTCACACCTCCCAGCCTGTTTGTCAACCATCCAGTTGAAAGTACTGTCTTTCTGCCTGTGGTTTCAGCTAGCAGATGGGGGATTAGATAGTGAGAACAACCCTGATAATCACCAATTAGGTTCCACCCAAGAAATAATTTATTGACCAGACCAGTGCATTGATTCAATCACACAAGTGATCTGACATCATTCAGTTGTGGCTGCTTTGTGTGATGTATTGTTGTCTCTACATTCGTGCCCTTTGTGCTGTTGTCTGTGCCCAGTAATGTTTGTACTATGTTTTGTGTTGCTACCATGTTGTGTTGCTACCATGTTGTTGTCATGTTGTGCTGCTACCATGCTGAGTTGTCATGTGTTGCTGCCTTGCTATGTTGTTGTCTTAGGTCTCTCTTTATGTAGTGTTGTGTTGTCTCTCTTGTTGTGATGTGTGTTTTGTCCTATAATTAAATTGCATTAATTAATTAATTTTAATCTCAGGCCCCCGTCCTGCAAGAGGCCTTTTGCCTTTTGGTTGGCCATCATTATAAGTAAGAATTTGTTCTTAACTGACTTGTCTAGTTAAATAAAGGTCAAATAACAAATAAATCAAATCAAATCCGAGCAAACTTGAACTGTCCGTGAAGGAAAACTTGAGCTCCCCTCGAAAAAAAGATGTACAAGTGAAACCAATAAAATAGCGTATTGGTGCTTTTCTACATTACCAGGTAACTTACACTTATTTTGTATACCTGTGTGTCTGAGACATACAGTATGCTGCAAAACATAGGGATAGTTAGCTAGTTAGCTACACCGCTACATGGCAAAAAAAAGTAATTAACTACTGAAAACACTACAAAGATTTGATTTTAGTTCAACCACCACCAAGCTACTGCAAATTGTACTAAAATTACTAGTTGAACTAGATGTAGTTCACTACTCCAACACTGTAAACAGTTTGAAAAAGCTTTTTGAAAAAGCTTTAGTGTACTATGTCTGTTCCAGATTTGATTTGATTTGACAAATACAATTTGATTTTATTTGAACACCCCAAAGCCTGAGTGTTCTCGTCCTTGGAGTAACCTTCTGAGGGAAGCACCCACTTCTATTCCGATGCTAATCATCATTCTTAGATGCTGCCTTCCTTTTGAGAGCATGAATGCATAATTACACAGCTGTTTTAGAAGCCTGGACACATTTGTACAAACCGTGCAGCACTACATATATTTAATGTAATTTGAGTATCAATTAGTTCTAAATTAGAATTAGAGTTTGAGCCCATATTTCAGACACATGGCTGGTTTTGGGGATCCAGTCTATTTACTAAGTCTATTTCCATACTTAAAATCACTTTCAATAGATATTCTCCATTGGGCATGCTTTTTAAGAGTAGGTTTAATCTGCACTCAAGGCTTTTCAATTTGACAGGCACACTATTTGTGCTGGCATTAGGACAGAACCCTGTTTTAAATACAGGGTTGTCAAAACAACACATAGAGCAGGGTCGACCAAACTGGGGACTGCAGGTGTTTGGTTTGGCCCACCAAGTAAAAAAAAAAAATATTTAGGAATTCAGTCTCAGTTTACTGTTAAAAGTTAGAAATTAGAATACACAAGTTGCAATTTCGAAATGTTCCACTTATTATGTAATTCATTGGCAGTCACTCAATTAGCCCATGTCAGCTAACATTTTTTTAGATTGCTTGGTAAGGTAGTCTCGGCAGTTATCTAAATAGTTTTGCCTGTGAGGTTGCTGCCCCCCCCAACCAAATCTCGCTTAGGGTCTCTGTGATGAGGCAGCCTTAGACTGGCTTAATCACCATTTTAAAGGGTCTTTAAAATGTATTTAAATATTGCCTAAAAATGCGTGTGGATGTGTGGTTTGGACAAAGTGCACTATCTACACGTTTGTTTAGGTGTTCCTGATGTTAATTGTTTGCTATCGAGTTGGTTGCGCAGTTGGAAGCTAGGTGTGGTGAGTTACATAATTAGCGTGTAGTTCACCCATGAGTTATGTTCTATTTGATGTACTGTAGCTTTGTCTTTTTAAACTGAAGTATGACTAAATATGGCAATTTAAACTAATGAATGCAATTAATTTAAATCATGTTTTCCACAGTGTTACCTGGTCTAATTAATACATTGAAGTTATTGTAATCAAATGCCCATTCTGATTGGTTAATAAGTGTGGGCAGAGTTGAGGAGCAAAGGGATGAATCCTGTCCTTTTCTCTCAGCTCAAGGTTGAATATTACATTTACATTTAAGTCATTTAGCAGACGCTCTTATCCAGAGCGACTTACAAATTGGTGCATTCACCTTATGACATCCAGTGGAACAGCCACTTTACAATAGTGCATCTAAATCTTTTAAGGGGGGGGGGGGTGAGAAGGATTACTTTATCCTATCCTAGGTATTCCTTAAAGAGGTGGGGTTTCAGGTGTCTCCGGAAAGTGGTGATTGACTCCGCTGTCCTGGCGTCGTGAGGGAGTTTGTTCCACCATTGGGGGGCCAGAGCAGCGAACAGTTTTGACTGGGCTGAGCGGGAACTGTACTTCCTCAGTGGTAGGGAGGCGAGCAGGCCAGAGGTGGATGAACGCAGTGCCCTTGTTTGGGTGTAGGGCCTGATCAGAGCCTGGAGGTACTGAGGTGCCGTTCCCCTCACAGCTCCGTAGGCAAGCACCATGGTCTTGTAGCGGATGCGAGCTTCAACTGGAAGCCAGTGGAGAGAGCGGAGGAGCGGGGTGACGTGAGAGAACTTGGGAAGGTTGAACACCAGACGGGCTGCGGCGTTCTGGATGAGTTGTAGGGGTTTAATGGCACAGGCAGGGAGCCCAGCCAGCAGCGAGTTGCAGTAATCCAGACGGGAGATGACAAGTGCCTGGATTAGGACCTGCGCCGCTTCCTGTGTGAGGCAGGGTCGTACTCTGCGGATGTTGTAGAGCATGAACCTACAGGAACGGGCCACCGCCTTGATGTTAGTTGAGAACGACAGGGTGTTGTCCAGGATCACGCCAAGGTTCTTAGCGCTCTGGGAGGAGGACACAATGGAGTTGTCAACCGTGATGGCGAGATCATGGAACGGGCAGTCCTTCCCCGGGAGGAAGAGCAGCTCCGTCTTGCCGAGGTTCAGCTTGAGGTGGTGATCCGTCATCCACACTGATATGTCTGCCAGACATGCAGAGATGCGATTCGCCACCTGGTCATCAGAAGGGGGAATATCATTTTACAATGTGCTCCACAGCAATGTGTTTGTTGCATCCTGTATGTACAGCAGATGAGGCTGGTGGGAGGAGCTATAGGAGGATGGGCTAATTGTAATGGCTGGAATGGAATTAATGGAACGGTACAAAACATATGGAAACCACACAGTTGACTCCGCTCCATGAATTCCAATCCAGCCATTACAATGAGCCTGTCCTCCCATAGCTCCTCCCACCGGCCTCTGACGTACAGGCAGTTGATATCAGCTGTCCTGGTATACTCTCTTTAGTCCCAGTAAGGAGATAGTTAGGCTCTGTTTAGAGCTGCAAAATGGGTTATGCTGTTTAACATTTAGGCCTAGTCTTAGCTACAGTTGGGACCCTATTGAGAGGCTGGTCTTTAGACTCACCCTCATCCGTAATTGTTGTGAGTTTTCGCATCCTGAATGTTGGTTCTATGGGCAACTGTTTTCGAGACAAGCCATGTTTCCTGAAATCCTGCATCTGCAAGACATTGTTTTTGTACAATCATGGGTCCTCCTTATTCCCACCTATTACCTCCCTTGGCCACTCTGGGTCTGCGCTTCTGCCTGATGAGCTTCCCTGATGAACATAGAGCACTACAAATTACAGTCGGTGTGGAGTAGGAAAAACATTGGTACAGTGCCTTGCGAAAGTATTCGGCCCCCTTGAACTTTGCGACCTTTTGCCACATTTCAGGCTTCAAACATAAAGATATAAAACTGATTTTTTTTGTGAAGAATCAACAACAAGTGGGACACAATCATGAAGTGGAACAACATTTATTGGATATTTCAAACTTTTTAACAAATCAAAAACTGAAAAATTGGGCGTGCAAAATTATTCAGCCCCTTTACTTTCAGTGCAGCAAACTCTCTCCAGAAGTTCAGTGAGGATCTCTGAATGATCCAATGTTGACCTAAATGACTAATGATGATAAATACAATCCACCTGTGTGTAATCAAGTCTCCATATAAATGCACCTGCACTGTGATAGTCTCAGAGGTCCGTTAAAAGCGCAGAGAGCATCATGAAGAACAAGGAACACACCAGGCAGGTCCGAGATACTGTTGTGAAGAAGTTTAAAGCCGGATTTGGATACAAAAAGATTTCCCAAGCTTTAAACATCCCAAGGAGCACTGTGCAAGCGATAATATTGAAATGGAAGGAGTATCAGACCACTGCAAATCTACCAAGACCTGGCCGTCCCTCTAAACTTTCAGCTCATACAAGGAGAAGACTGATCAGAGATGCAGCCAAGAGGCCCATGATCACTCTGGATGAACTGCAGAGATCTACAGCTGAGGTGGGACACTGTCCATAGGACAACAATCAGTCGTATATTGCACAAATCTGGCCTTTATGGAAGAGTGGCAAGAAGAAACCCATTTCTTAAGATATCCATAAAAAGTGTTGTTTAAAGTTTGCCACAAGCCACCTGGGAGACACACCAAACATGTGGAAGAAGGTGCTCTGGTCAGATGAAACCAAAATTGAACTTTTTGGCAACAATGCAAAACGTTATGTTTGGCGTAAAAGCAACACAGCTCAACACCCTAACCCCACTGTCAAACATGGTGGTGGCAGCATCATGGTTTGGGCCTGCTTTTCTTCAGCAAGGACATGGAAGATGGTTAAAATTGATGGAAAGATGGATGGAGCCAAATACAGGACCATTCTGGAAGAAAACCTGATGGAGTCTGCAAAAGACCTGAGACTGGGACGGAGATTTGTCTTCCAACAAGACAATGATCCAAAACATAAAGCAAAATCGACAATGGAATGGTTCAAAAATACACACATCCAGGTGTTAGAATGTCAAAGTCCAGACCCAAATCCAATCGAGAATCTGTGGAAAGAACTGAAAACTGCTGTTCACAAATGCTCTCCATCCAACCTCACTGAGCTCGAGCTGTTTTGCAAGGAGGAATGGGAAAAATGTCAGTCTCTCGATGTGCAAAACTGATAGAGACATACCCCAAGCGACTTAAAGCTGTAATCGCAGCAAAAGGTGGCGCCACAAAGTATTAACTTAAGGGGGCTGAATAATTTTGCACGCCCAATTTTTCAGTTTTTGATTTGTTAAAAAGTTTGAAATATCCAATAAATGTCGGTCCACTTCATGATTGTGTCCCACTTGTTGTTGATTCTTCACAAAAAATACAGTTTTATATCTTTATGTTTGAAGCCTGAAATGTGGCAAAAGGTCGCAAAGTTTAAGGGGGCCGAATACTTTGGCAAGGCACTGTACAATGACAGTAGGCCAAATATTTCCATTCCAGCTATTTTATTATACACAGCCACAAACAGTCAGTTAATGCAAGGGAGCTGAGGGACCAAATAAATAGAGTTAGAAGGCCTATCCCAAGTTTTATTTGGTATTCAATCAAGTCATAACATTTTATGCCATAATGCTAATTGTTCATGGTATACATAGAATGTCTCGCTCAACAAATGCAAATTAGAAAATAATTTTCCATAGCCATGAACTGGTGAGCCATATTGTACCTTCCCTTGTATTTCCACACCACTCTGATTGCGTTGTCAGTTGTCAAGGGGATGTTGCCAAGGATGGCTCTCCAGTCTTGGTGGAGAGAGCTTTCCTAGCAACCACTTCCCCTGCTGGCCAAATCATCATGTAACAGGGCTCATCCACCAAATGCTTTGGTGACTCAGAGACGTCTTCCTCTTGAGTGAGCGCTGTGAACTGAGGGTGGGGTGTGAGCATACAACTTCAGCAGCAAGGCCTATCTATTTGTCAGGTCCTTAGAAAGCACAAAGGACAGCTTGTTCTCTGTTGGAAGCCTGATTAGATCATTAACTACACAGCGATGGCCACCTCAAGTTGACCATAATATCCCCCAAATATGTCAGTGTGTGGTGCATAGGCCCACTGACCTGATATGCTATAGAAGTGAGGTTGCAGCAAGATAATGAACATTTCTTTGTAGTTTGGAGATTAAATACATTCCCAGTATACTATATGATCCCAAATTACCTGATGTTTAGCCTACTGTTACTTTAATTCTACTTTTCCTTCTTTCAAACATTTTATTTTACATTTTCAATACATTACAAATACTATTCTTCTGATAATAATCTTCATAAGAGCTGAAGGTAGAAGTTGCATGAGTGACCACAGATCTAGAATCAGATACCAACTCCAGGTCCTAATGAAACTTCTCTGCCTTCTCCAAAATGGAAAACTGACCCTAGAACAGTGTCTACTAGAGAGGCAATATCCCACTTTCCACTGGCTCGCCCATATTCTACGCATGCGCAGCAGCTTGCTTTTGCTGTCGCAGTGGAATCCACTATGCTGGCAACCAAAATATAAACGTTGTCAAGAGAAGACCTGCAGGTATAACAAATATATGGGTCGTGTCGATGCTGGGATTTTATATTGTCCGCTTGCATGGATTGCTGCAGTTTTGTCAAGGAAATCAATCAATCCAATACGCACCACGTGGTTTGGGTTTGTCCAATTGGAGCAACGCTTTGATACCCGAAAGCGTGCCCTTTGTTCAGGATTTCGCCAAGTTATCAACAATATGGTCGAATTAACTTTTATACAGCAACATGTGGACAAAGAACATGATTTGTAACGGCAAGATGACCATTTCTGGATATATATCAATATTTTTTTTCTCCCTGTGGCAGTGAGTGTGTAGCCTACAACTTTTTGGCAAGCATTTTGCCATGAGCTTATTCATCACATGACTTCCCTTCCCCCACCCAAAGAATGATGAAGAAGTCGGACATGTTTGAGGGAAATGTGTTGAAAAAAAAAAGTATCGTGATGGAGGACAAGGAGAAATTTGAAGTAAAGTTTTGACTTTGCATAATGGATTTACAAATTGAGATTTTTAATAGTTTAATTTGATGTAACCCTGGGAGTCAATTAGCAAACTATTTTTTGTAGGTATTTAGTCAAGATTAAGACACATTAATGTATGTTTTATTTCAAGTTTCATTGTATTTAGAAGCTTTGAAATGTATACTCTGTCCGTATATATTGAAAATCGCGAGGATTTAGTGGAGTGACATTGAAGAGAACGTGTAACCTTGGTGTGGGGGATGGGTATTATCGTTTGGGAACCATTTTGTAGAGATTTAAAACTACCTTTACGAGTTTCTTTTTGTCGAAGGTTGGCATTTTGCTGATAATTCAGTATAATCTAGTTTGTTGCACGTGGACTTCGTCGAATGAGTATCTTGGTATGATAGGAAATGTTTTGGGATTTAGTTGTCTGTTAAATGTAGATATAACTAACGTTTAGTTAGGGTTTTCTCTGGACAACTAATGTCGAAGAGTTGTAAGGTTTATAGTGATGATTTAGTTGAACTGTTCAAATCGTGAATGCGGCCTACTTGGGTGTTATTGAAGTTGAGCAACTTTTCTCAAATTCTTAACAGATGCGACCTTTTGCTAGAATGTCCTCTTATAGTAATTTTTAAGTGGTTGTGTGTATCCGAAATTCTTATCTGATTTGATAACTATTTCAGCAAGAGTTGAGAATTGCTGTGTCATTCAATGGAGGGTAATTTCCTTTACCACTTTAGCTTAGTTTGCTTTATCCTCCCTAAGACATTTAACACCTCGGCTTCAGTGTGAGTTAAGCTATTGTGTCCAACTGTTGTGCTATTAATAGTATGTCAGGCCTTGGTTGAGTTCTGACATTAGTAGGCCTCGGATAATGGTAGCCTTTCTTGTAGTCAGAAATAATTATTCCTGGTAAAATATGTAGTTAGGTCAGACAGCACGTGGTTTGAAACTAGGCGTTATGATCATCGCCCTTTTGATCCAACTCAGGCTGTGGTATTACTTGTACACTTTGTGACACCATCTCATGTATGCACAGTCAAGCTCGTGTGCACTTCAAGATGGCGCTCCGTCAACACAACCCAAATGCGGCTACTCGGAAAGAAATGTGTTTTTAAGCGCTCGGCCTACGTTTAGCATCTGATAGATACGTGTCAGTGAACTCGCTAACCAATGACTTGCCATCTGTTTACTCTGGAAGTTCGCGCTGGAGTTAACGACCAATCATTATCGTTGCTTTGCCCACGCTGACGTAATGTAATTTGATAAGCGAAAGGGCGGGTTGTTGGATGTCGCATTTTCGTAATAGACTACGTAAAATAACCAATCAAAGTACACATTTTGAGTGCTGGGAGGTCTAGCCAGTAATATTGCGAATGTAGTTTGATTGATAATAACAATATGCGAATTGGTTGGATGGGAAGCATATAGGAAAACAAATGGTGTTTGGAGGTGTGGTTACTTTGGATGACATGTTCAACTGCGAATAGAAAATCATAGGGCGTAGTCTTACATTCCGTATCCAATAGAATGCGTGGGTGGTCTATAAATTGTCGGGCATAGACGCGAGATGCCATTTCGCTGAAGCAGTGATCAGTTGGATTCGGTGGGGCTTGGAGGAAAGGACGGGCAAAACAGGAACTTGAATATTGGTATTTAAACAGAATCCGGATCCATCGCGATGGAGACGGCCATAAACCCGCCCCATGACAGGTACCGATCGGACTAATTGAATTTAGGTTTGCGATGAGAAAGCATATGGTTGCATTAGGAATAGTATTCACTTATAAACAGATGCTTTCTGATTACCGACATGTTCACCGAACGTGTTAAAACCAAGACTTCTCAGTCGGTATAGAGCGTTTGTATAGTTTTGCAACAAAAAACAATATTGGACAATTGTCAGGATGTGACCACTCGTCAATCTGCAAAATAGAACAATAATTATTTGGGACGCCTGTCGTTTAAATCGTACTGCACCGACGCCATCTTCCCAGCGTCTCGGGTAGCTAGTCCTTGCGGTAGTAGGATTGCCTAGCCCATCTGGCATGATAACAAGCGAACTAACGTTAGTTGGTGATTTCGCTAAACTGGATTTACTCGAGCATAACTGTCTTTTGCTTTTTATTTTCTCTTCCTCGTGGTTAATGGCTGGGTGAATGTTTAAGCGAAGTTCTTTCACATTGTGATTGTTTGGTGGGTATATTATTGCTCGGTAACTGGCTACCATGGGATAAGTTTGCTGGGTCAGTTAAGTTAGTTAGCTAACTTAAGGCTAGGCTTCTAACTAGCAGACTGTCAATGCTCGTCGGGAGGTCTACTTTGTTACTTAGCTATTTCCGTTAACTCGAAGTTGGCAAACTAATGGATATAAATAAGTATATAGTATAGCCATGATTGTTGGCCATTGAAAGCTCGTCTCGAGTGAAAGCCAACTAAGTTAACTGAGCTGTTTTGGTAGTTACTTGCTAATGTATCTACTTACTGCATCACCAATGTATTTGAGTATAATTAACTAACGTAGCGTAGCGGTGATTCTGGTTTGGTAGACGAGGTAAACTGGGTTGGTAGCTAACTACTGGGTTGAAGTATTTGGGGAGTCTCGTTCTCCTGTATTTGGATTGGGAGGGATATATTTGGCAAACAGGGTGGTAAACGTTACATGTCACGGCTGAATTACGGTTATGTATAGTGCTGATCATTTAGCCGTCATATAATTTCAGCGTAACGCGGGGTCATTGCAATGTTTGTTTATTTGATCAGCATGTGCAAGTCAAGTATCTAACTGTTGGATGGGAATAGTTTCCCATCGGGTCCTTGCAGTGGCCTCACAATCTACTCACTACCTTTCTACTCACCAAACCTGGAAAGTATTAATAGACATCTACTTTTTTTGTAACAGCCAGGGTAAAATGTAAATTGGATAATGTTCTGTGGTTAGTACGGTCTTCCCTTTCCCAAACATTTATTTTTAAAGGAAATGTAGCTCGTGTTGATGTTTGTTGCTGACAAGTGTCAGTGATGTAAGTGTTTTATGTATTTTAACGTTTTTTACTTTTATAATAAAGTACACTAAGTGTCAAATGTGTTTTCCAACTTGTATCATTTGAATACCAGCTGATATTAAGCTACAAGTAGAAGGAATATCTGTGACTTGGATTGTCATGGTCAGCATAGGCTACAAAACCCATGTTTCAGAGTTTCTTGAAGAAAAACAGTCTTCATTTTGTAGAGTTGGTAACGGAGCAAGTCACTACAGTGTGGCTTCCATGTAGGTTACGTAATGGGCATGGTTTGCATCAGTTGTTTGTCAAGGTAAGTTACAGGTGAATATACAATTCTGGTCGAGTAGTCTCATCTGGTGTTCACTTATGAGGAAGATGCAGCTCTACTGATCTAGTCTGATTGTAGGGGACATGTAGACACAGCCTACAGTAAAGAATGGTTGGTAATGGCCTCTTTGATATTAACTTTTTCAAAATTGGTCAGTTCATCTTGAGAATTTGAGTAGTGGGGATTGATCGTAAACATTTAACCCCTACTCTTCTGTCTTCGGAGGGACCAGGGCCTGGTCCTATCTTATGCAAGCACAAGACATGTCACCCAGTTGCATCACTGGCAACTTTTCCATATTATTTTAGATTGTCCCTATAGAGAAAGTTAATTCCTGGTAGCAATTATGAAGAGACCTAGAGTATTTGTCCATAAGTGGCAACTAACAGCCTTTCCAATACACATGGCTAATGTTCACAAGGAATGGAACATGAATACAAGCTTTTGCACGGTTTTACTAGTCTATATAAACTCATTCAGTTACGTTGTATGTAAATAAATCAGCTCAATTGTCAATGGTGCATTTGAACATGGTTAGGTAGGGTCACCTGTGATCTGAGTGACTTGATCACTGCACTCTTTATGATTCCTGTTAAAACACATGCATCTGTATCACAATGCTAGATGCACGAACCACAATTGACTCTGGACTTGGACTTCTACTTTGTTGGGGGGGGTTGGTTCTAGTTACAATGTTTTATAACCTTCCAGCCAATGGAATCGAGTTATCTTTGTTGCCAGGGAGATGAGAAATGGGCAGTTACAAGCATGGAGGTGTTGTCTTCCCCCATTTCTATATCATTGCTCCCCTCTAAGCCTCTGGGTGTTTAATGGCAGGACAATGGAATCATATCACCAGTATAATGGTCACTGCATACCATTAAATCCACTGTTTCATTTAACAGGCTGTTTGTATGTAACATTTTATGTCACTATGTTTGGTATGAGTATAACTGTTGCTGTGTATGTCCAGCCGGGCTCTTATCACAGTTTCAACAGAACACTGTTTCTATTGAGACTACATCCAACCCACAGCTATTATCAGCCAGGGGCATTAAACCAAAGCCAACAGAAAGGTTTCAACAGTCAAAGGGTTCGTGGTGTAACAATGCAAACTGCTCAAAGCTAAATATACCCGTGCATCCTTGTCATGGTGTATTGCGTAAGCTTTTTGGCTACTTGGTGAACCTCAAATGCCTGCCTGAGGCCAGCTGTCCAAGAACTCCTGAAACCACACCCATATATATATAATATTTTCTACAGTCTGTCACAGTACTGGTAGTCTGGCTAATCCTCTAGTTTCTGTCAATGCCAATGAGGCAGTTGTGACTCAAAGCTCAATTGAAACTGAATCATGGTGAGAGGGGGCATTAGTCACTATTGACTGGTTATTTTATGCTAACCTGTTATTTAAGACTTTGAGTGGGCTACCTAAGTAGAAGGCTTGTTCAATGAGGGCTGCTGCGTCATCCAATACCTTTTCCTTTCTCCACCTGCCCCGTTGCTCTATGCTTATTCCCTCCTCCCTTTCCGTCAACAGCTCCCTGGGCGGGGTCGACCTAGGCCTGCATGCCATCATGGCGATGGAGCAGGGCCTGCCGGGCCCCGGAAAGCGCATCAGGAAACCGTCACTGCTGTTCGAGGGATTCGAGGGCCCGCCATTGCTCCCCCACGGGCAAGCTCCCCCCTCTGGGTCACCACGGCCCCTAGTGTACGACACGAACCGGCAGGGCCGCGCCACCAACCAGCTGCAGTTCCTCCAGAGAGCCATGATGAAGTACCTGTGGAGGCACCACTTCGCATGGCCCTTCCAGGAGCCTGTGGACGCCTCCAAGCTCAGCCTGCCTGTGAGTGTCCCTGCAAGCCACTGTTCCAGGGAGCCCAGTCACATTGTACCTTAGCCAAACTCAGACGGACAGCGGATATTTCTCGATAGATATTCAAATCATTTAGTCCTATTTGCATATTAGGATGTCTCAGTTTTCAGACCTAAATAGAACTAAGGTATTGAGAATATTCTTATGTTAGGTTGGGAGCTCTTCAAAAGTTTTCTAAAAGCCTTTCTTCCAAGCTTCCAGACAATACAGCGCTGAATAGGCTCCGTATATGTATTATTAGCACGGCAGCGTGAAGTAAACGTGCTCCTCTCTGCCTCAGGACTATCACAAGATCATCAAACAGCCCATGGACATGGGGACCATCAAGCGGCGCCTGGAGAGCAACTACTACCGCAGCGCCAGCGAGTGCATGCAGGACTTCAACACCATGTTCACCAACTGCTACATCTACAATAAGGTGTGTGTGTGTGAGACAAATGCTGTAACCACAGTTAACCTTTTCACTGTCATAAATGAGCCATTGACCAGCGGCTACTGGCTGGACACTAGGGGGAGTCAAAAGGCCATTTGAGTTTAAAAAGCTCAACATCGTATTATCTATTTATATTTGACGTCTCTGGAAACTGTCAGAGCTACGGCACTAATAAACCCCGTCTTATAAACTGTCTAAAGATATCACCTATCTGATAGAGATGATGTTGATCTCACATCCTATTTTGAGAAGTGATGTGCCCTACATGTAATCTTCAGCCGGGTAACACTTTTCCATGGTGACTGTCTCCCAGCCAACAGATGATATTGTTCTGATGGCCCAGTCCCTGGAGAAAGCTTTCCTTCAGAAGGTTGCCCAGATGCCCCAGGAGGAGATAGAACTGCCCCTCCTCCACCACGGGAAAACCGGGCAAGCCAGGCAGAGGACGCAGGGCCACAGGTGAGCACCGGGGAGGGGGTGTGACTGTGTGTGGTTAATGAATGTGTTTGAGAGTGTTTCTTTTTGTGTGTGGCTATTTTGGGGAAATGTGTTTGATATTGACTCCTTCTGTCAGATAATGTGAATATGAATAATATCTACATGTATATCTATCAATATATATATCATATAATATGTCATTTAGCAGATGTTGAAAATAAAATCTGACGCGACCTAGTGATGCATACATTTTCTTATGGGCGGCTCCATCGGGAGTCAAACCCTCAATCCTTGATGTTACAAGCGCTAGGTTTTACCAACTCGGCAACACAGGACCACATGAATATGTGTAAACTCCCACGCATAACCACTTTTTCCCTCTTCATTTGCCTCAGTACCAGGAGGAGTGACGACTGCTCACCAGGTCCCGGCAGTGTCCCAGTCCGCGTACTCTCCCCCACGCCGGACACCCCAGAGTCGCTGCTCTCCACCCCCCACAGACGCTCCTGGCCAAGAGCCTACCTCTCACCCTCCACAGTACTCCTGCTATGCTAAGCTTACCCCCACACAGCCCACAGCCAAGGTGCGGTGTTCACTTACCCCTAAACTACAAAGTTGTTATACAATTTACCTGATGGCCATGCAACCGTTTGTGCTACTTTAGAGTACCTACTGCAACAATGTTAGCCGGAAATTAGCGACATCACCTGACATCGTCTTTTCTTTTTGTGTGTGGTTTCTTTGTTTTGTTATTTTCTTGTTCTGTTATCCGAAATGGTAAGCTTTCAGCCAATGACAAAGAGCCCCTGTCTCTCTGTCTCCCAACAGAAAAAGGGAGTGAAGCGGAAAGCAGACACCACCACCCCCACCACCATGGCCATGCCCATCACCGTGGGCGTTGGCGGGATTGGCATGGGCATGGCCGGCGGGCCCGACTCCCCGTTGACACTCACCTCGCTGGGGGTAGGCCATGGCCTGGGGCTCGGCATGGGGATGGGTATTGGTATGGGCCGCGGCAGAGTCACGGCAGGCGCCAAAGCACCTGCAGGGAGGAGGGGAGTCAGCGGGCGCCCTATCAAGCCGCCGAAAAAGGACCTACCAGATTCTGTGCAGCTCCAGCCGGTGCGGCGCGGCAAACTGGGCCAGCAGCTCCGGTACTGCAACGGGATTCTCAAAGAGCTGCTGTCCAAGAAACACGCGGCGTACGCCTGGCCTTTCTACAAACCAGTAGACGCCTCCATGCTGGGCCTACACGACTACCACCACATCATCAAGCAGCCCATGGACCTCAGCACCATCAAGGTACATGCCTCACCACCACAGGAGGTCGCTGGCACCTTATTGGGGAGGGCGGGGCTGGGGGTAATGTCTGGAGTGGCATTAGTGGAATGCTATCAACTACATCAAACATGGTTTCCAGGTGTTTGATTCCTGTTCCATTTGCTCTGTTCTGGCCCTGACTATGAGCCAGCAGCCCCTGTGCTCCTCCACACATCTGCATCAAGCACCATGAAGGTAGACTGTCAGTCATTCTGTGACGTTAACCTCCTCCCATCTCCCTCTGCAGAGGAAAATGGACAGTCGAGAGTACCGGGACGCCCAGCAGTTTGCCGGCGACGTGAGGATAATGTACTCTAACTGCTACAAGTACAACCCTCCAGACCATGACGTGGTAGCCATGGCACGCAAACTACAGGTACGGGTCAAAACACATTTTAAGCACGGAGATGTATCTTTCTTGGCTGAGTTTTGTTTTAAGCCTTTGAGCAGTAGGCTGGTACATCTGAGTGCACTGATCTGATGCCTTCCTCTCGTTCTCTCCAGGACGTCTTTGAGTTCTGCTTTGCCAAGATGCCCGACGAGCCTGCGGCCCCTCCTGCTTCCATGGGTGGGCGCTCCTCATCTTCTTCCTCTTCCTCCTCGTCCTCATCTGAGAGCGACCCCAGCAGCGAGAGCGAGAGTGACAGCAGCCCCAGCTCGGACAGCGAGGAGGAGCGAGCACACCGCCTGGCCGAGCTGCAGGAACAGGTGTGTACACAGGTAGACTGACCCGGCCCTGCGCCCACCGCAACACCACACACACACACACCAACACACAGACTACGTTACATCACAACATTTTAGTCATTTAGCAGGCGCTCTTATCCAGAGTGACTTACTCTTAGTGCTGTCATCTTAAACCAGCTAGATGAGACGACCACATATCTGTTGTAGTAATACATTTTTCTTCAATAATGTAGTTGTCAGAAAAATCAAGAAGGTGCAGGTAATAAAAAATAAAAATATATATATATTTACTTTTTTTTTTAAGTACAAAAGTATTTATGTAAACCTGAGCTGGAAGTGTTTTCCACAACAGTCACTGACCGTGTCCTCTCCATGGTCCCATCAGCTGAAAGCAGTTCATGAACAACTGGCAGCACTCTCCCAGGGCCCCATCGTCAAGCCTAAGAGGAAGAAAGAGAAGAAGGACAAGAAGAAGAAGAAGAAGCCCGAGAAGCATCGGGGAAGCCGGGTACCAGTCGAAGAGGATACACCCATCCGGCCGGCTAAAATGCCCAAGGTCACCAAGATGCCGAAGATGTCGAAGACACCCAAGAGCAGCAAAGGGGGCTCCACACAGGGCAAGAGGAGCACTGGCAAGAAGAGCAACAAGAGCAAGTGAGTTCCCTCTACTTGCAAGCGGTGTCTATCGATTTTAACATCTCTGTCCTGATATGATTTATTTACTCCGTACTATAACCATTCCCAAAATCTATTCCTGACAAAAGCAAAATGTTCACCTTCAGGATTGAATCATTAAATCACACTCTCACGCTCAGGTCCTCCAAGAAGTCTCAGGCAGTGACGCTCAGCATGCACCAGATGAGCGCTGCCGCCATGCTCCCCCACTACGACTCCGAGGAGGAGGACGAGGTGTCGCCCATGAGCTACGACGAGAAGCGCCAGCTCAGCCTGGACATCAACAAGCTGCCCGGGGAGAAGCTGGGCCGCGTGGTTCACATCATCCAGGCACGCGAGCCTTCGCTGCGCGACACCAACCCAGAGGAGATCGAGATCGACTTTGAGACGCTCAAGCCGTCCACGCTGCGCGAGCTGGAACGTTACGTCATGACCTGCCTCCGCAAGAAGCCTCGCAAGCCCTATGGTGAGGGAGCTTTCGTGTGTAGCCCCCCCCTCCTCCAATGTTCTCTGGTCCCTGTTAAGTGTCCCTGATGGGCCTTTCTGTCACAATTTCACTCAAATGTCATACAAATTTCAAGGGTTTCACTGGGTAGCATCATAGTGACTTAGTCTCTGTTTATTTGGATCGGTTGGTGGATGCAGACATTGCATCATCTAACCCCTGGTCTCCTCTCTGTTTGTAGGGAAGAAAGGTGGAGCAGGGAAGTCCCGGGAGGAGTTGGCTCTGGAGAAGCAGTTGGAACTGGAGCAGAGGTTGCTGGATGTCAGCGGGCAGCTTAACTCTGGCAAGAAGCCTCAGAAACCAAAGGTGAGTCGGAATAAATCTGCATCAGTGCCCAAAGAATAGACACATCAGACATGACAACTACCCTGAACAAAATATAAACACAATCATGTGAAGTGTACGTCCCATGTTTGATGAGCTGGAATAAAAGATCCCAGAACTGTTCCATGAGCACAAAAAGCTTATTTATCTCAAATTTTGTGCACAAATTTGTTTACATTCCTGTTAGTGAGGATTTCTCCTTTGCCAAGATACGCCACACCTGTCAGGTGGATGGATTATCAAGAAGCTGTTTTAACAGCATGATCATTACACAGGTGCACCTTGTGCTGGGGACAATAAAATGCCACTCTAAAATGTGCAGTTTGTCACACAACACAATGCCACAGATGTCTCAAGTTTAAATTGGTATGGACAGGCATAAGCTGACAACGAACACAATTGCATTTTATCGGAGGGAATTTGAATGCGCAGAGATACCGCGACGAGGTCATTGTCATGCCATTCATCACCCCATGTTTCAGCATGATAATGCACGGCTCCTTGTTGTAAGGATCTGTACACAATTCCTGGAAGCTGAACATGTCCTAGTTGTTCCATGGCCTGCATAGTCACCAGACATGTTTGGGATGCTCTGGATCAACGTGTATGACAGCATGATCCATTTCCCACCAATAGCCAGCAACAACACATAGTAATTGAAGAGAAGTGTGACAACAGGCCACAAGCAACAGCCTGATCAACTATGTGAAGGAGATGTCTCACTGCATGAGGCAAATGGTGGTCACACCAGATATTGTCCCGTTTTCAGATTTGGTTTTGAAGGTATCTGACAAACAGATGCATATCTATCTGTAAATAAGTCATGAAATCCATAGATTAGGGCCTAATGAATTCATTTAAATTGCCCGACTTCCTTATGTGAACTTTATCTCTAAAATCTTTGAAATTGTTGCATTTCATATTTTTGTTCAGTATACTTTCTGAGCATTCACAGAGATGTGGAACTACAAGCCAAAATGTATTTAAAATATATTTTCTCTAATGTATGGCCCTATCCACCTTCATAGTACTTCATGAAAGAGATCAGCTCAGGTCTTTGCAAAATGTGTGGGTTGTCTTCTCAACATTATATTCCAAGTATTTGACCTTGTGTCTATCGGTTTCTCTCTCTCAGCAGAGAAGCCCAGTGCAGTGGAGCCCCACGCCGTAGCGTCTCGCCTCAGCGCCAGCAGCTCCAGCTCAGACTCTTCCTCATCTTCTTCCTCGTCCTCCTCTGACACCAGTGACTCGGACTGAAAGCTCCAGAGGGATGGGCATTGAGCCCACGAACCCCAGACAGGACAGAGCAGGACTGCCAACAGAGCTGCAGGCGGGTCAAACTATAGTCAGAACTGACCCGGAATTAAAAAAGATGGGGATGTGTTGAGAGAATCCAGTCCCAACAGAAAGAGTGGATGGAGAGAGACTGGGTTTTTCATTGCTCTAGAAACCTAGAGGGTTGACATAGATGATGCGTTGTCTCATAGGTTAAAGAGCCGATGGCAGGATCCCTACTGGCTCTAGAAAGATGGCAGGATCCCTACTGGCTCTAGAAAGATGGCAGGATCACTACTGGCTCTAGAAAGATGGCAGGATCTCAAGATGGCAGGATCTTTACTGGCTCTAGAAAGATGGAAGGATCTCTACTGGCTCTAGAAAGATGGAAGGATCTCTACTGGCTCTAGAAAGATGGAAGGATCTCTACTGGCTCTAGAAAGATGGAAGGATCTCTACTGGCTCTTGAAAGATGGCAGGATCTCAAGATGGCAGGATCCCTACTGACTCTAGAAAGATGGCAGGATCTCTACTGGCTCTTGAAAGATGGAAGGACCTCAAGATGGCAGGATCTCTACAAGCGAGGAGGATAGATAGTCCAGAACTATGGGATCATCTCGTACTATGTCTTTCTCTCCACGCTTTGTGTATATACTATGTACGAATATATAAATATCTATTTTTCTTTTGTAAAGAAGAATTTTAAGGAATCCCCAAATGTGGGGAGAATGTAAAGGTGTGGACAGGCTGTTTTTCATTTAGTTGTTTTATGACAAGGAGTTAGAAGGTAAAGCGTGTGTGTGTGTGTGTGAGAGAGGGGCACGGCCTCGCACAGTAAACGCAGCCCTGCTTAGTTTCTCATCTTGTTGATGCAGGCGTTTGAAGTAATTCTGCGTTGTAAAGCACCTTGGTTCAGTATACATGAAGAAACCGAAGAGCATCAAGACTGCAACATACGCATGTACTTCTACAGCCTGAGAGGGGTGTCCATGGTACACAAATGGTTTAAGTGAGCTAACTTTTTCCTGCGTTTCACTCTGTAAATGACCTGTTTCTATCTTGTGACCAATCTGCAAATAAATTGTGAGGACATCTCAGCATTGCCCACACGCAAACAGATTCTTCCCTTGTTTTGTTCTCTGTCAATTGGATATGTCCAGGATGTGTCAAGTCTACAGACTCCTGAAGGGGTCACATCTCTCTTGCAAGACATTATAACTTGCATGAGTAATGCACAACAATGACTATATTTTGAGACTTCATTTTATCTGTGGAAAAAAAATATTTTTCTAGATGGTATCTTCGTAGGGTTCAGTGGGGTGGTTAAATGCTGTCCTTGTGTCTCCCGTGTCTGATTCCCATAGCGTTGCACTACCAATGCTTTATGGCACAAAACCATACTTTATTTTAACAACTTGGCCTTTTAACATTTTGGCAGCTGAATGTTGTTTTTTTTGTCTTCAATTTAGCTGAATCTGATTTGGGAAGACGATTGTAGTGACCATTTCCTTGCTCATAGTGCGTTTAGCAGAGGTGGTATACGTACTTCAAGATATTCTGAGGTCCTAAACTGATTTTGTGATTTAGTTAAGAAATCAAGCTTTTTGTTGTTGAGAATTTAGAATTTGTACGTGTGATCAGTTATTTATTTGAGTGGGCACTCAGACCAAATCGTTGTTGCATTTACTTGAAGTCACTTGAGAAAAGTTGGATATTGGTAATAATGACAAACTACTCCAACAAGAATGTGTACAGCTGTAAGGAGAAAAGGCACGGTTGAAAACAGTTCATAGTTTACAGTCACAAAACTTTGGAGCATGTTTCTACCACTGGGGTTTCTTGTTTTGCTTTTGTTCTTAATCATGTTCTTTCACCCCCCTACAATTGTGAGGTGGTTGTTTCTCGCTCTGTTTATTTTGGAAGAAAAGAACTTTGAACTGTCCGACTACAAATAGAGAGAGAGAGGTCTTTAACACTCACTCTGTGTCTGTTTTGAGCAATTACAGTGGACCCGTGTGATGATTCAAAAGGAGGATGATAGGCTGTCACTCTATAATTAGAATTATTTTCAACAATGAAGTTCTTGTCATGACGACATTGATCACTAGGTGGCAGCAGTCATTGCAAAAACCAATGTGTTCTGGCCTATTCTCATGTCTGAGAGCAGAAGACACAAGTGAAGGTACATTACATGGCCAAATGAGTGGATTCAGCTACTTCAGCCACACCTGTTGCTGACAGGTGTCTAAAACCATGCATTCTCCATAGACAAACATTGACAGTAGAAATGGCCTGTACTGAAGAGCTACGTGACTTTCAACGTGGCACCATCATAGGATGCCATCCTTTCCAACATACCGGTTTGTAAAATGTATGCCCTGCTAGAGCAGTCCTGGTCGACTGTTATTGTATAGTGGGAACGTCTAGGAGCAACAACTGCTTAGCCGCGAAGTGGTAGGCCACACAAGTTCCCAGAACGGGACCACCGACTCCTGAAGCACTTAGCGTGTAAAAATCGTCTGTTCTTGATTGCGACACTCACTACTGAGTTCCTAACTGTTTGTCGGGATCTTCATGAAATGGGTTTCCATGGTCGTGCAGCCGCACACAAGCCTAAGATCACCATATGCAATGCCAAGCATCGGCTCGAGTGGTGTAAAGCTCTCTGCCATTGGACTCTGGAGCAGTGGAAACGTTCTCTGGAGTGATGAATCACGCTTCACCATCTGGCAGTCTGACAGACAAATCTGGGTTTGGTGGATGCCAGGAGAACTCTACCTGCCCCAATGCATAGTACCAACTGTAAAGTTTTGTGGAGGAGGAATAATGGTCTGGGGCTGTTTTCATGGTTCGGTGCTAGGCCCCTTAGTTCCAGCGAAGGGAAATCTTAACCCTACAGCATACAATGACATTAGACGATTCTATACTCCCAACTTTGTGGCAACAGTTTGAGGAAGGCCCTGACCTGTTTCAGCATGACAATGCCCCGTGCACCAAAAGAGGTCCATACAGAAATGGTTTCAAGATCGGTGTGGAAGAACTTGACTGGCCTGCACAGAGCAATGACCTCAACCCCACCTCAACCCACATTTTTGGGATGAATTGGAACGTCGACTGCGAGCCAGGCCTAATCGCCCAATATTAGTGCCCAACCTCACTAATGCTCTTGTGGCTGAACAGAAGCAAGTCCCTGCAGCAATGTTCCAGCTTCTAGTGGAAAGCCTTCCCAGAAGAGTGGAGGCTGCCCATGATTTTGGAATATGTTTGACGAGGACACACGTGTCCACATACTTTTGATAATTTTGTGTATTCTGGCAATTTCAATAATGTTGGAGACTCTGTTTTGAGTAAATGGACGATAGTAAATGTGGGCAGTAACTTTCATAAAGCAGCACAAGGTAGGATTTGCCAGCCGGCCAGGTCTGACGTGAGATCTGAGAAGCCTCTGGAACGTAGGGAGGAAAGGGAAGTGTAGAACTGTGGAGAAAACGGTGTTCATTAGAGGACTTTCAAATAAACCCTTTTTTCCCTAATTTGTTTGATTTCCAATGTACTTGGAACACACACAGAATCGTCTGACAACTCCAGCACTCACCTAGTCCACTTCTATGAGTGACAAGTGAATGGTAAATAAACATGTTATTTCATTGAACCACTCTGCATGTTATATCCCATATTTCCCCACAAATTTGCCCAGGTTGAACAGATCAGACAGAGAGGTCTTCAATGTATTCACAATCCTCCAACTCCTGTACCACTATGTACCTGTCTGAAAGGCAGAAAGCAACACTGTGACCTCAGCAGGTTGCTCAAATGTCATGCCCAGTCTACTTAGGATATTAGAGCGTGTAGGTGGTCATGACAGAGCATTGTGCTGAGGTTGAGGTGTAGCTTACTCTGTCTTTTAAAGGGGTACAGGAGTTAGAGGATATTGGTTAAGAGACATTTTCGCATATTATTTGAGCATATTACCGTAAATATATGGTGTTATTTGGTTTTCCAAAATGTCCAAGATGGAGGACAATCTATCCTGATGGACCTTATGGGTGGGTCCTCAGGTCAAATGTGTTTAGCATTAAAAAAAGACACCTACATACAAAGTGTCAAGTCTCTATGTCAAATGGGGCAACGGATATGAGGGTTTAAGTGAGACCACTTAACAGAAACCCCTATAGGCCATTTGGTGCCATTTTTTTTTACCAAGTTACTCATGGCCTCTTGTTTCTGTGTACTAAATTAGAAAAAAAAAGTTACCAATCTACGCTTGAGTTATTTGAACATGTCAAGAAAAAAAATGAAGAACAATTCAGACAATAACAATAGTTGTTCACATATTCGCATTAAAAATCGGAAAATATTTGCGGACCATCTGCATTATCCCTGCGAACCGCAATTAAAGTATAAAGAGCAATAGTAATGGTGTATTTTTGTAGGCTCTAACTCCGCCATGGCTGGTTGGCCAAAGTCTAAGGGGATATGAATGGGGGTTTTGGAATAATGGTAAACTCCCGATAAATAAGGCCTGTGGTAAAGACAGGCTTAGAAGACCTCATATGTTTTATTCAATGAGATCATCTTCATCAGCTAACGTCATCAAAACAAGCACATAAAGCACATGAAAGGTAACGTTAACAGTGACCGATATTATCTCATAGAACTTATATGTATAAAAACTCCTAAGCCTTTGTTCTCCTAAACCCATTCTTTCCCCATTCATTTCCCGATAAGAATGGCTGAACGAATCAGAGGAAACTAATTTCCCTTGTTTAGCACTACAATATGAGGACTCATACTACAAGCTGACGAGTCACAGAGATGAGAGGAAAGATGGCGGAAGCTGATGTGGATTGTGAATCTAATGGCGGTAGAATCAAAGAGAATTGGAATATTGTAAAAAATATATATATGGAAAACGGAGCAAAGTAGTGTACAGTGCTGAGAATGTCCCAACGTGTCTTGTAGGATCGGATTACCAATCTTGAAGAATCCCTTACAAAATAAGATGGCAGTTTTGAAACTGCAGTAAAAGTGCAGTAACTGCAGTCACCTGTGGTGTTTTGGATTCAGTAATTGCAGAATAACTGCATTTACACGGCAACATTTCTGACCTAAAAAAACGGTGTTATATTGGATGCAGGATTTGCTGCATACTGGTTATACTGCATTGTACTTCAGTTATACTGCACTCTGACTGCAATCTCTTTTCATAAGGGATCCATTTGAGATATCCAAACTGGTGGAGGGATTGCTGGGTGAAGTGAAGGTTGTCAGGATCACGAGGTTGTCAGGATCACGAGGTTGTCAGGATCACGAGAGGAGCGGGATTGTTTCTAATTGTTGTACATCCGAAGGAACGTGTGTTGCATCTCACCCGATTTGAGAAGTTTGACGTTTCGTGTGTGCCTCTTCGGTACAGGGCACCCCTCAGTGGGGTAATATCTGGCGGCTCATGGGAAGTCGGTGTTGAAAGGAATTCCAGGAGGTATATATGCACGTCGGATGAATCGTGTGGTGAAGGATTAAAAAGTGAAGAGTATCTGTTCTTGTGTTTTTTGACACTCAAGTACAGTTAGGATATTTAAACTACAGAGTCAGAGCATTTATCCCAAGACCGATGCAGTGTGACCACTGTGAACATCTTTTGGACATGTTTCAAGTGTTTGCAGAATGGAGAAGACAAGATGTCCAAGTTGTGGAAAAGATCATGGGATGAAAATGTGACATGTTGCAATTGTGGTGGGAACCATGAAGCCACGTCTTTAGAATGCCCAACAAGGGTAAAAGAGAATGAGGTGGTGAAAGAGAATGAGGTGGTGAAAGAGAATGAGGTGGCCAAAGTCAGGGCTGTCCAGAGCATTTCATATGAAGCAGCTGTTAAAAGGGTTGAGGGTTTGAATGGTGCACTTGAAGAGTAATATGGTTGTGGATAGGCCTTCACTGCAGGCTGCAGGGGTTTCCTTTCACCAGCAGGACCAAGGTATTTAAAAGGTTAAGAAGGTGATTATTGAAACTGCCAAGGTCGATAGGATGTCCAGGAAAATGTATGTATCATTGTGGATGTGGCAGAGCGGTTCCTGGCACTGAAAGATTTCTCGGTGGAGGAGTTGCATGGAGTATTGTCACAAGCAGTACCACCCTCTGAGGCCCGAGAGCTTGAGAAGGGAGATATGGAGATTTGGTTTGGATTTGTCAGTGTACTATTTTTATTTGGGTGGATTAATGGTTTTCTTTTTACCTTGTTTTTCAACCCATCCAGTTAGTGGTGGAAAAAATAGACCTTTTTCGGTTGTAGTTCGCCATAAAACCAACAGAAGAAGAAAAGGAGTCACAGAAATGATCGCGAACAAAACCTGTCCTGTGGCTCCCTCTCCTGGATCAAGCGAGAACGACTCAATCTTCATGCCGGCCACAACACGGCTCATCAAGGTTGACAGTTATCACGGGTTAGTGTCGTCTTTCACGCCTCGTCGGCCTTTATATGCAACTTAATACATATGTAAAGTAGGTAAATTATAACTGCAGTTCTCTGAGGGTAGATGTGCTTATCTAGGCGCACTATCTTGTGGTTGTTCTAGCTAAACCTTGGGCTAACGTTAGTTGTTGGGCATCAATCGTTTTATTTCGCTGCAGTGCAAGAATGTAGCGAACGTTCTTTGTAACATTGCAACATTATAACATTGTTTCAACTATGCGACATCACTGTTACAGTTTATCGTCTTGCAGACATTTGTGAACATGTTTGCTTTGAAAATGTTTTTTTTTTCTGTCCTGTGGTAATTCAAGAGCCACATAGCAAACTGATTTAGACGGCTAATGAAACCTTAATGACAATATCCCGTTTAAGTTAACTTTAACATACACACTCTTTATAGTAGCCAATTTTCATTGGACAAGAAATGCAGTTGTCTTCACCTTTACCAGATGAGACAGATGTGTCCCTCTCATTGGGTCAAAGGTGAAGACAACAATTTTACCCTACAAGAACCTTCACTCAGGTGACATGAAGCAAGCTAGAAAGAATGCATCAGCCCCGTTGTTATAGACCTAATTTACATATTTTCCAAGTTAGTTGCATAGAGCCCTCTTTGCCTGCAGTGAGCTACAGCAGATTGCCTCCTACATTTTTGCACTACTCATTGTCTCCAGGAGGGGGCAGTGGGATTGGCTAAACCATATGCCAGCAATTTACCTCTGAGGGTGCCACAGTGGTGGTCGCAGATATCAGAGAGGAGTCAGCCAATCAGCCCTGGGCATCCTGGACCATGGCCACAAAGGGCAGGACCACATCGCTGCTGCTGTGGATGTTTCAATCAAGGGAGAGTGTAGAGAAGCTACTCACAAGAATACATGTGATTAACATATGTGCAGACACACAGACTAATTCAGTGGGTGTACTAGTGTAATTTAGAGTCCTTATCCTAAAGCCTATGCTGGCGTCTCCTACTGGGACAATGAGTCAGTCATGTAACGTTTTTGGATACTTGACCTGAAGCACTTCACTCAGTTCTTTAGCAACACGATCGAGAAGTTAGAAATTGCCTGAATCGGAAGAGGCATTTTGTGTGAGTGAGTCACTGAATGCCATAAGGAATCTGAATGCAGTGTCGGTACTTTCAGCCTCCCTCAGTATGTGTGAACGCTGCAGGTGTCACTCAGGATGATTTCTCCCTGAAAATGGAGGACGAGGACTTTGACAAGGTTACCCAAGTCATCTAAAGGTATGACCCTTTGTTCTTATTGTCCTGAATCTATTGATACCGAACACAAATATAAACACAACATGCAATCATTTCAAAGAGTTCCATTTCATAGAAGGAAATCAGTCGATTGAAATAAATTCATTAGGCCCTAATCTATGGATTTCACATGATTGACTGGGCAGGGGTGCGGCCATGGATGGGCCTGGGAGGGCATAGGCACACCCACTGGGGACCCAGGCCCAGCCAATCAGAATGAGTTTTTCCTCACAAATGGTATTTATTCTAGACAGAAATACTCTCTTTAGGTTCAGTGACACTTATGTTGATACACCTGAAATCGGAGAGTTAAAATAGTTTTTCTTACCCTCGTATTCTACAAATATTTCCCCCCATCTCCCAGGCTACATTTCACCTGACTAAGGCTGTTGGAAAGGCTCTGGTTGCCAGTGGAGCTCCGAAACGCTCCATCATTGCTGTGGGCAGCATTGTGGGTAAGTCTGTAAGACCTAACCCTTCTCCCTCTCTGTGTAGAGAGGAAGCTGATGGATCCTAACACATTCCCAGTAGAGGACTCTGGCTACATCACTGGAACCAGTGTTGAAGTAGCAGGTAATGGACCCACCTGCAATACATTATAATGGTTCATGTTTAACAGGAAATGCCTTTTAAGTTACCCGCTGCTGTCCTGTTAACACATTCTTTTCCCTTCTTCTTCTTCTTCTCATCTTCAGAGGCCTTTTCATTGGCTGAGACAACATTCCATCATCCTCATGAAGATCCCATCTAGGGTCCAGTAATTGTATATGTCTTCAACGTTCACACTGTGCCTTCGCGTGTGATAATACAACCGATTGGGGATCAATCTTGTTTTGTAAATCTAGTCAATATCTTAGTGTAAATGTGCAATAAATTGAAACCTGTTGTGGCGAGAGTTGAGTGCTCTCCCAATTTAACCGAGTTCCGTCTCTTAACCCTCTACATTTATGTGCGGTTACTATAATTTTGCGAGTGAAACTTATACCAGTCATTACTAACACGGTTGGATTTAGATGTTTGAAAACAGGAAAGACCGACGCCACACGTACAAAGACACACGAATACAGTGTGAACACAGAGAAAATGCGTTGGCATGTGGTTTAATTGGAGACGTTGAACAGAAAACAACAAGCCAAGAACAATGAAACAGTGAAACTAAAGCAAAACAAAAACTAACAGTAAACAGAGAAGGAAAACAACACTGAGCACTGGACAGTAGAGGGGAAAAGAGGGGGGCTGATGAGGTGATATAGTGGAAATACGGTTGGGATCTGACTGATTCTGGTGGTCAGTTCACTGGAGATTGTGAATGATGTGGTTATATTCAGCTGACTGAATGAAGAGAAATAAAATAATGACTAGTTATTGTGTAGCTCTGGGTAACATGTAACACCAGCCAGTTGAGAGAGGATGAAACGGAGGGACGAGGAAAAAAACACAAGGGAGTCAAGAAGCTATTTTTAAAAAGATGATATATTACAGAAACAACATTTAAAATTACTTACATTATAAAATAATACTTTTTGTCTTTTCAGCACCATATTTTGTCGAAATATTTGTTTGTCTTTAACAACAACAAAAAACAATAAATGTCATTCTCTCGCGAATCACCTCAGGTTTTAGTTTGTCAATCCCCCCCTTCTCTGCAATGTCAAAAGAAAAACGAACCCAAAACACACAAACCAAAATACCCATAATGATATACAACCCCATAGCCACAGTACATCACTTAGAAACAAAATCTTTGTAATATTTGCCCACGTGGTTGCTAGAATCTTCCATCCCTCCCGCTAGCTGTCCCCTGCCCGCTGTATTCTCACAACCGTAGAATCCTGGTGTCTGTCGCCCTCGCCATACTCCTGCAGCACAGCTCAGCCAAGCAGTGGCAAACCGCAATGGAGAGTCAGTCACCATTTAATCATTACAGTAGAAGCAATCATAACAGCACAGTACAGTCGATGAATGCTAAATGGTTACAATGAGATATGGCCACGTGCCCCCCACCACCACCAGAACTGTTGACATTCATAGACCAAAGGGGGGTGTGTACAGATAACTCGGTTTAGTGTTAGTTTAATATGTATTTAATTGTTTTAAGACCGCCAAGTGAGAACTACAGGAAATAAATACAAAATGAAATACCACATTCGAGTGTCATATTTGGTTTTTGTCGTTGTTTGAAGCACCCTGTTTTGTTTTCAATAAATACAATAGAATATCACAGTCTGTACAAATGGATTCGATTGCACATTTCCAGTAGGAGAACTGGTGACGACATCGTGCGGCTGTGATGGAGTCAAACTTGAATTATTCACGCTGAATATATTAACGCTTTGGTATAATTAGCACCGTGCCACAGTTTTTTGAAAGAAAGCATTTTATTCACCGCTGTAAGAGAGAACGTTGGGTCGTCATCTATTCAGCTCATATACATATTTAACCCTGATACCTTCCCTGCTTGAAAAGAGACGGAATGTCACAAATCCTGTAATGTAACCTGTGTTCTACATGAAACAGCAATGAAATTCCAGACCTGTAAGTACTAGACTGGTTTGATGGCATTCTGGCCCATACGCTTGTCTAGGAACTACAGTTCTGGACTGTCTGTGACAGTTGTAACATTGATTACAAATAAATGTTCCACACATCACGTTCAGTAGAATTTACAAGGTTCATGGCTTTTGATTCATTGGTCCTTAGAGAAGGCATAGACACCCTTCGGTCCCATTGCATGCAACATTATTGGCCCAAAAATAAACAGCCATGCAGCTCAGAGACAGTACGTTGCTGTTAGGACTATATTACTACAGTATTGAGTAAAAGGCTGTTCATAGTCACACTTTAAGGTTAGAGCCGCGTTAAAGCTAGAGATGTCACAGATCTGCTTCCACTCCATCTCCACAAAGCACCGTAAAGTTTAGACTCATCCGCCTGCATTATATTTGACCTGCTTTGGTGTAACTGATGTTAGGCTGGTATAGTTGGTTTGTTTGGTATAGAATTTCACTGGTGGAGATGATGGAGAAAATTCACTTAGCTAGACAACATGGACGTACAGTAGACTTTCCTGGTAGTCTCTGAACCGTCAGGCCTTCGTGGATCTCCCGTTCCTTCGTTGGTTTCCCCTTAATGTGGCGAGGCGGAAAATGAGACGTAGGATGGGGTGGGGCTTGGATGCATGAGAGGTAAAGTGTGTGGTGAGGGCGAAGCAGAGAGGTAGAGTGGCTGAGACAACTCGGTAGAGAGACAGCGGGAAGGAGAGAGGAGTGAGAGGGGGTCCGCGACAGGGGCTCTGGCGTGTACGGAAGGAGGAGACGGGTCTTTGACCCAGCTGTTCGTTGGAAAAGAACACTGTTTTATTCTGTTGACGGTCTGAACGCCATCTCTCATTCTTGCAATCGATCTTTGGTCTCCTCTTCGCGAGAATGTTTGCGTTCTACTTTTCTCTTGTCGTCCATTTCTATTTGGGAGATGTTTTCCCCTGGGCATACACTTGAGTGAGTGCATGTCCGTTTCACAACAGTGTGTGTGTGTGTGTGTGTGTGTGTGTGTGTGTGTGTGTGTGTGTGTGTGTGTGTGTGTGTGTGTGTGTGTGTGTTTGATATCCTGAAATAAATGTACAAATTACTGGGCATGTCCTGTATATTGCCATGTCTATGCAAATGTGTCAATGTTTGTGTTAAGTGCATGAGTGTGTGTGTGACAGAGTGTGTGTGCATCATAGTAAGTGTATATTCTATATGTGTTTCTCATTTCTCTGTACGGTGTGTTAGCCCAGGAAACAGACAGGTCCAACTTCAAAGCCAAATTTCTGGTTGCTCTCCCCAAAGTCTGTGATCTTGAGGTCCCGCAGAGGAAGCTGCTCCACCTGGGGCGTGTTCACCTCCACCACTGTCCTGTCGAAGCCCTTACGATACTGCCGACAGACAGAAACAGAGAGAAGGGTGAGATCACTACATCTGAGGAAAGGGTATCTGCCTAGGATTTGATACTTCACTTTTATTGTGTGTAATGGAAAACATAGAGTTCCATTGTAATACTTTTTGTATTGGCATTTGTTCTTATTGACTGCTGAGATTAAAAATATTAAATTAGCCTACATCAGATTGAAAATAGAGCAACATTTAGAGAATTGTGACAAATGTTCCTTTAAAAAAATTAAATAAGGGGGGGTATACCCCCAGACACCCTATAAAATCTCAGGTTTCTTTAGTTTTTTTTTAGATACTCGAGGTACACATCCATAACTTGAATGTCCGTGCACAGAGAGGTGAGTAAAGCTAGAGAGATTACTTTTGGTTCCCATGACTCCCTGAAAAACACTGCCAATTGTTACTGAGTGGACCACGCTGTTTAAATAAACCAATTCAACAAGACTCACAGAGCAGCCGTCGACCAGGGCCTTGATGTATGGGCTGGTCTCGTAGCTGAGGTCCTCATCGTTGGCGCCCTGGAAGTGCAACGCCCTCTTGTGGCCGTTATTGGCAGTGCGGTCGGCCCAGGCCACGGAGCGGTGGCAGTGATAGGTGAAATTCTGGCGGGCCTGGACACTCAGCAACCGCAGGAAGCCCAACTGAACCACGCCGATCGGCTCGCCATTCGAGTCCACGTACGAAAGCTGGGGGGGTGAAAGAAGATATCCCATGAGATATAAACTCTGACGAAGCTGGTAGAAGTGAACTCTATTATAAGCAGAGAGTTGGATATGTCCACCTGACATTATAATAAACACTTTCCTTATCGACGGAGCGTTATGATAATGCATTGATCATTTTTCTGATTGACAATTATCTTCACGCATTTGTTGATAACCAGGTCGAACATTGCACACATATGGACCATAATGAATGTCCCCCTGGGATTCTGTACAGTGGTGTGATGAACCCATACTAACCTTGCTGCCAGTTGCAAACTCACTGTACCAGGAGCCCGGTTTCTCCGTGGTCCAAGAGTTGAGCTTTACCTAGGAGAGAAATAGAGACAATGAGATGTGTAGATGTTTAAACACAGCTCCTTCAGGGTAGAGTTAGTGTGTACATTATTGACTGATGAGCTCAGTCTCTCTTCTCACCGTGTCCACGCTCTTGCTGGGGTACAGACACGTCTCCCCACCAGCGGTGAAGTTACAGAACACCTTGAGAGAGTCGCGAGAGCAACCCTGGTTGGGGTCGATCCAGTACTCTCCTACAAGGGGGGAGCAGAGATATAAGGCACGATTTAAACACCAAGAGATTCAAATGCTTTTTTTTTTTTAGGGGGTGATGAGCTTTAATACTGCAGATAGATTTTTAAAACAATTGTGTATATTAGCTTAGTAGAAACCCAGCCCGGGCTTTAGTTAAAAGTGAACCTCATAAATGTCTTTGTAAGAGTTCCTCTGTCTCTAAAAAAAAATCCCTGTGTAAAGTCAGAATTGACACATTTCTTTTGTGAATAGTTTTACGCCTAAAAGCGTCGTACCGTCCTTGAGCTCTGGCTGGCTGAGTTTGAGGTCCTGGCAGGTGCGTGCGGGGCTGTCCTTGGTGCCCAGAGGGAAGCGCATGGTCTCAATCTCCTGTCGCAGCGAGTTCAGTGAGCCGAAGATCTCCTCCATGCCCTCACTGCCTGTCAGGAACTCTGTGCCGGTGGCGTCGGCTACAGCCGACTCTGCGTCTGTCTCAGACTGCATCCGGCTGGCGTCGATGGAGCGCTTGGACTTCTTGGAGATTTGGATGGGCATCGGCTGGATGACTTCGCCTGGAGGACCCTGATTGGAGGAGGATCACAGAGAAAGATTATTATTGGTTGATAATGATTAATGAGATTTATAGGTTTATGAAACAATTAACTTATTTATGTTTGAACTGAAAACGTTGAATACACGTACAGTGCATTCAGAAAGTATTCAGATCCCTTGACTTTTTACACATTTTGTTGCGTTACAGCCTTATTCTAAAATGGCTTAAATCATCCCCCCCCATCAATCTACACACAATAAACCACATTGACAAAGCAGAAACAGGTTTGTAGAAATGTTTGTAAATGTATAAAAAAATATAAAAAAACAGAAATACCTTATTTGCATAAGTATTCAGGCCCTTTGCTATGAGACTCAACATTGAGCTCAGGTACATGTCAGAGCATATACCAAGCCATGAGGTCGAAAGAATTGTCCGTCGAGCTCCGAGACAGGATTGTGTTGAGGCACAGATCTGGGGAAGGGTACCAAAACATTTCTGCAGCATTGAAGCTCCCCAAGAACACAGTGGCCTCCATCATTCTTAATTGGAAGAGGTTTTGAACCACCAAGACTCTTCCCAGAACTGGCAGCCCAGCCAAACTGAGCAATCGGGGGAGAAGGGCCTTCGTCAGGGAGGTGACCAAGAACCCGATGGTCAATCTGACAGAGCTCCAGAGTTCCTCTGTAGATATGGGAGAACCTTCCAGAAGGACAACCATCTCTGCAGCACTCCACCAATCAGGCCTTTATGGTAGAATGGCCAGACTGAAGTCACTCCTCAGTAAAAGGCACACAACAACCTGTTTTAAGTTTGCCAAAAGGCACTTAAAGGACTCTCAGACCATGAGAAACAAGATTCTCTGGTCGGATGAAACCAAGATTGAACTCTTTGGCCTGAATGCCAAGCGTCATGTCTGGAGGAAACCTGGCACCATCCCTACGGTGAAGTACGGTGGTGGCAGCATCATACTGTGGGGATGTTTTTCAGCAGTAGGGACTGGAAGACCAGTCCGGATTGAGGGAAAGATGAATGGAGCAAAGTACAGAGAGATCCTTGATAAAAACCTGCTCCAGAGCGCTCAGGGCCTCAGACTGGGGCGAAGGTTCACCTTCCAACAGGACAACAACCCTAAACACACAGCCAAGACAACGCAGGACTGACTTGGGGACAAGTCTCTGAATATCCTTGAGTGGCCCAGCCAGAGCCAGAACCCGATCAAAGATCTCTGGAGAGACCTGAAAACAGCTGTGCAGCAACACTCCCAATCCAACCTAACAGAGCTTGAGAGGATCTACGGAGAAGAATGGGTGAAACTCCCCAAATACAGGTGTGCCAAGCTTGTAGCATCATACCCAAGAAGACTTGAGGCTGTAATCGCTGCCAAAGGTACTTCAACAAAATACTGAGTAAAGGGTCTGAATAATTATGTAAATGTGATATATTTTATTTTATTTTGTCATGATGGTGTATTGTGTGTAAATTGATGAGGGGAAAAAAACAATTGAATACATTTTAGAAGAAGGCTGTAACATAACAAAATGTGGAAAAAGTCAAGAGGTCTGAATACTTTCCGAATGCAGATAGATGTTATGCTCTAAAATGATGTAAGCAACTGCACATAGATCTAGACTGGACAAAACTGAAAAATGGGTGTAAAATCCAAGTATTTAATTGGTTTCATGGAATAAACCGATTACGCAAAGGATGGGTACTCACTGGAGGCCCGGGGGGTCCTGAGACACCCTTCTCTCCCTTGGGACCAGCTCCTCCCTGGAACACAGAGACAGGAGGCATTAGAGATTAAACAATACACTGCACACAGGGACTCAATACACGGCACACAGGGACTCAATACACTGCACACGGGACTCAATACACTGCACACGGGACTCAATACACTGCACACGGGACTCAATACACTGCACACGGGACTCAATACACGGCACACGGGACTCAATACACTGCACACGGGACTCAATACACTGCACACGGGACTCAATACACTGCACACGGGACTCAATACACGGCACACGGGACTCAATACACTGCACACGGGACTCAATACACGGCACACGGGACTCAATACACTGCACACGGGACTCAATACACTGCACACGGGACTCAATACACTGCACACGGGACTCAATACACGGCACACGGGACTCAATACACTGCACACGGGACTCAATACACGGCACACGGGACTCAATACACGGCACACGGACTCAATACATTGCACACGGGACTCAATACATTGCACACGGGACTCAATACACGGCACACGGGACTCAATACATTGCACACGGGACTCAATACACGGCACACGGGACTCAATACATTGCACACGGGACTCAATATACTGCACACGGGACTCAATACACGGCACACGGGACTCAATACACGGCACACGGGACTCAATACATTGCACACGGGACTCAATACACGGCACACGGGACTCAATACACGGCACACGGGACTCAATACATTGCACACGGGACTCAATACACGGCACACAGGGACTCAATACACTGCACACGGGACTCAATACACGGCACACGGGACTCAATACACGGCACACGGGACTCAATACACGGCACACGGGACTCAATACACGGCACACGGGACTCAATACACTGCACACGGGACTCAATACACTGCACACAGGGACTCAATACACTGCACACGGGACTCAATACACGGCACACAGGGACTCAATACACGGCACACAGGGACTCAATACACTCCACACGGGACTCAATACACTCCACACGGGACTCAATACACTCCACACGGGACTCAATACACGGCACACGGGGACTCAATACACGGCACACGGGGACTCAATACACGGCACACGGGGACTCAATACACGGCACACGGGGACTCAATACACGGCACACGGGGACTCAATACACTGCACACGGGACTCAATACACTGCACACGGGACTCAATACACTGCACACGGGACTCAATACACTGCACACGGGACTCAATACACTGCACACGGGACTCAATACACGGCACACGGGACTCAATACACTGCACACGGGACTCAATACACTGCACACGGGACTCAATACACTGCACACGGGACTCAATACACTGCACACGGGGACTCAATACACGGCACACGGGACTCAATACACGGCACACGGGACTCAATACACTGCACACGGGACTCAATACACTGCACACGGGACTCAATACACGGCACACGGGACTCAATACACGGCACACGGGACTCAATACACTGCACACGGGACTCAATACACTGCACACGGGACTCAATACACTGCACACGGGACTCAATACACGGCACACAGGGACTCAATACACGGCACACGGGGACTCAATACACGGCACACGGGACTCAATACACGGCACACGGGACTCAATACACGGCACATGGGACTCAATACACACTGCACACGGGACTCAATACACGGCACACGGGACTCAATACACTGCACACGGGACTCAATACACGGCACACGGGGACTCAATACACGGCACACGGGGACTCAATACACGGCACACGGGACTCAATACACGGCACACGGGACTCAATACACTGCACACGGGACTCAATACACTGCACACGGGACTCAATACACGGCACACGGGACTCAATACACGGCACACGGGACTCAATACACTGCACACGGGACTCAATACACTGCACACGGGACTCAATACACTGCACACGGGACTCAATACACTGCACACAGGGACTCAATACACTGCACACGGGACTCAATACACTGCACACGGGACTCAATACACTGCACACTGGACTCAATACACTGCACACGGGACTCAATACACTGCACACGGGACTCAATACACTGCACACGGGACTCAATACACTGCACACGGGACTCAATACACTGCACACGGGACTCAATAAGCATTATAATATTGAAGCAGATAGTACACTACAAAGAGTGTTTGAGGAAGGGGTTCTACTCACTGTAGCACCCTTAGCTCCCTTCACACCTTCAGGACCCTGTGGAAGAGGAACAGGAAAGGAATGATTATCATTCAATAGAAGATCAGTATTACCATTGTTATAAAACCATTGAAAAAAGGAGAATGTAACTACTAGTGACATAACAGAGTTATGTAAAGTATAAAAGGCATGGATACATAAATGCTGACATCTTTCTATGTTACAGGTTCTGTTTTGAAAATACCACAGTGTTGATAGAGGATGTTACATGATATACTGATGAAAGAACCAGGATGTAGAACCTGTACTCACGGGCATACCAGCAGGGCCACCAGGACCGATGGGCCCAGTGCCTCCAGAAACACCCTAAAAACACAGTCAGCACACAACAAATTCATCAGCATTGAACTGTTGTTGAAGGGTGACATAGAATACAAATCAAATCCAATTTTGTTTGTCAATTGAGCCGAAATTTACTGTGAAATGCTTACTTACAACAATGCAGATCAAGAAATATAGTTAAGAAAATATTGACTAAATAAACTAAAAGTAAAATAAAACAAGTAACATAATATAATTACGTAACAATAAGGAGGCTATATGCAGGGGGTACCGGTACCGAGTAAATGTGTGGCGGTACTGGTTAGTCGAGGTAATTTGTACATGTAGGTAGGGGTAAACTGACTATGTATAGATAATAACAGCGAGTAGCAGCGGGGGGTCAATGTAAATAGGCCGTTTGATTCATTGTTCAGAAGTATTATGGCTTGGGGGTAGAAGCTGTTAAGGAGCATTTTGGACCTAGACTTGGCGCTCTGGTACCGCTTGCCATGCGGGAGCAGAGAGAACAGTCCATGACTAGGGTGACTGGAGTCTGATATTTTTTTATCCTTTCTCTGACACCGCCTGGAATATAGGTCCTGTAGCGCATTACAGTCGGATGCCGAGCAGTTGCCACACCAGGCGGTGATGCAACCGGTCAGGTTGCTCTCGATGGTGCAGCTGTAGAACTTTTTGAGGATCTGGGGACCCATGTCAAATATTTTCAGTCTCCTGAGGGGAAATAGGCTTTGTAGTGCCCTCTTCACGACTGTCTTGGTGTGTTTGGACCATGATAGTTTGTTGATGATGTGGACACCAAGGAACTTTAAACATTTGACCCACTCCACTACAGCCCTGTCAATGTTAATGGGGTCCTGTTCGGCCCTCCTTTTCCTGTAGTCCCAGATCATCTCCTTTGTCTTGCTCACATTGAGGGAGAGGTTGTTGTCCTGGCAGTCTCTGACCTCCTCCCTATAGGCTGTCTCATCATTGTCGATGATCAGGCCTACCACTGTTGTATCATCAGCAAACTTAATGGCGGTGGAGTCTTGCCTGGCCACGCAGTCGTGGGTGAACAGGGAGTACAGGAGGGGACTGAGCATACACTCCTGAGGGGCCCCCGTGTTGAGAATCAGCATGGCAGATGTGTTGTTGCCTACCCTTACCACATTTTTATTTATTTATTTTACTTAACCGTTATTTAACTAGGCAAGTCAGTTAAGAACAAATTCTTATTTACAATGACAGCCTACCCCGGCCAAACTCTAATCCGGACGACGCTGGCCCAATTGTGTGCCGCAACACTTGTGGGTGGCCCGTCAGGAAGTCCAGGATCCAGTTACACAGGGAGGTGTTTAGTCCCAGGATCCTTACCTTAGTGATGAGCTTTGTGGGCACTATGGTGTTGAACGTTGAGCTGTAGTCAATGAGCAGCATTCTCACATAGGTGTTCCTTTTATCCAGGTGGGAAAGGGAAGTGTGGAGTGCGATTGAGATTGCATCATCTGTGGATCTGTTGAGGCGGAATGCGAATTGGAGTGGGTCTAGGGTTTCCGGGATGATGGTGTTGACGTGAGCCATAACCAGCCTTTCAAAGCACTTCATGGCTACCGTCGTGAATGCTACGGGGCGGTAGTCATTTAGGCAGGTTACCTTCGCATTCTTGGGCGCAGGGACTATGTTGGTCTGCTTGAAACGTGGGTATTACAGTCTCGGTCAGGGAGAGGGTGAAAATGTCAGTGAATCGACTTGACAGTTGGTCCGTGCATCTGAGTACAAGCCCTGGTAATCCGTATGGCCCCGCGGCCTTGTGAATGTTCATCTGTTTAAAGGTCTTGCTCACGTCGGCTATGGAAGGCGTGATCAGACATGTTCAATATGGATGTGACATACTGACAGAATAACATTATTTCCAGTGTGTGTGTGTGTGTGTGTGTGTGTGTGTGTGTGTGTGTGTGTGTGTGTGTGTGTGTGTGTGTATATCCTTAGAGAAAATATACGGCATCTTTACATTTGAGTCATTTAGCAGATGCTCTTAGAGTGACATAGAGGAGCAATTAGGGTTAAGTGCCTTGCTCAAGGCCACATCGACAGATTTTGGACCGAGTCGGCTCGGGATTCGAACCAGCAACCTTTCTTTCAAAGCTCTATAATGTCAGCTAAGGAGAGACAGGTGTCACTCACAGTCTCTCCCTTGGATCCGTGTGTCCCCTGTGGCCCTGGCAGTCCCCTGTCTCCCTTCTCTCCCTGCTCTCCGGTGGGCCCAATCAGACCAATCAGACCCGAGTGTCCCTTCTCTCCCTTGTCACCGCCCTCGCCACGCAGTCCTGGCAAACCTGGCGGTCCCTTGAAGAGAGAGAGAGAGAGAGTGAGATGGTACTGCAGCTTTAAAGAGTAAGGATGTGAGTATATTCACTTGAAGCATCAATATAGCCCTGTATGCCAATAGATCAACACAGTGTGGATGATACAATCTATTATAGATATATTAATGTACATATCAGTGTCTTATCTCACCAGCGGGCCGGGAGGTCCCTTCTGGCCGGAAAGGCCCGGAGAACCCTGCTCGCCCTTGAAGAGATCATCAGAAGCAAGTTAGTGGCAAACACATCAAACAGCTCCGTTACACTGGGGTTAAGCTCATGGTAGTAGCGAGGAGCCTAAATTAGGCCCTATAGAGCAGTCTGGCAGACAGACTGGCAGACAGACTGGCAGACAGACTGGCAGACAGACTGGCAGACAGACTGGTAGACAGACTGGTAGACAGACTGGTAGACAGACTGGTAGACAGACTGGTAGACAGACTGGTAGACAGACTGGCAGACAGACAAACACAGAGAGACAGACAGACAGACAGACTCTAGAGCAGTAGACTGAACCACAGACTGAATAGCCCAGTCTGTCCATGGAAGAGTGAGCTCATCTCCCTCACCACTGATCCAGGGAGTCCTCTCAGACCCTCAGTTCCTGGTTTTCCTGGTTGACCCTGAGGTCCGACGGGGCCTGTCTTTCCTGGAGGTCCGTTGGCACCTGGATCTCCCTGGAAAAAAAAGAGAGAGAAAAAACCCATCAGACATTAATAAACTCCAATATTCCAAATCCCCAATGTGGGTTGTGAGCGGAGCAAATTAATATATTTGGAAAATGATTGACAGCAGAGAGAGCTATGTACATTTGGTTTCAGGTCTGTCTGGCATGGCCTGTGACTCACTATCACTAGGATAGATAACGATCCACAGGGTTAACTGCCAGTGCCAACACACTGAACGATGACCTTTGAACTCTTACCTTAGTTCCCTTCTCTCCCTGTCGTCCCTCTGGTCCTCTCGTTCCAGCAAGACCCTGGGAAAGAAGCGATGTGTAATATTATCAACGTCATGACGTTTCTATGATTGGTTATAGGCCACCTGTAGCATCTATCAAACATAATACATTGAAAACCAACAGATATGACTGTGGATGATAGTTGCGGTGTGGCCTGGTGCGGGTGAACGACCTTACCCTCTTTCCTGGTCCTCCAGGAGGCCCGTTCTCACCAGTGGGTCCAGGAGATCCCTGCAGCAGAGAGCATGATTAGAACACTTCAGTGACCTGCAAGGGGTCAATATTAACTATAAAGAACTGAACCTAAATATACACACGGGTAGCTGTTTTTTTGAAGTTGCATAATAATCTACATTCTCGACGGGCCTTAAGGGCGATCTGCCAGGGAGGACATGAACTTTAACCTCGCAGTCCCATCTTATGCTTCAACAGGTGCTTCAAGATGGAAAATGCACTTATCTCTGGCTTGAACTGAGGTGGTTTAGATTTGTGGATTTGCATGCTTATGGCCACAATGTCCCCTAAACTCTGAGGATGTGCTCGACATTACAAGCACTACTCTTGAATTGCTGCAGGGAGCCATTTCGCACAGGAGCGATCGTTGAACAGACAATGTATGACCCAGTAACATCAAATTCATCAAAGCACTTGGTGAAGGAGAGTCCTGGAGAAGAGCCCATGTCGTAACTATAGCAACAGCGAAGGAAGGAAATGAAATAGACGCTGGAGTACGAGGCCACCTACAGCTTGTCCTTGTTCACCGTCCTCTCCTCTCTCTCCCTTTGCTCCGTCCTGACCCTAAAGAAGACAGAGTTATCAGAGATGTGGCCATTGCTACGACGGCGTTAAAAGTAGATACTTCCTGGGGTTTGTTGATAGAACAAAACACTCATTCATAGATACACCAGTGGTATGAAACGCTACGAACACACTAATTGGAATATCTGTCTCACCACAACAAAACAGATCAAATGAAACGTGCGTGACGAGCGTTTTTAGATACTCACTCTGGGGCCGAGTTCACCAGGGGGCCCGGGGTCGCCTGGGAAACCAACAGGGCCCTAGGAGAGAGACACAATGGCATAACGTCAGACACCGAAACATCTAGTGTGGTCAGTACAAGTTGTATTACTAGATTTATCTGTTGAGTATATTTGACGTACAGGGTTTCCCTTGGGTCCGTCGTCTCCAGGGCCTCCTCTTCCACCAGCAGGGCCAGAAGTACCAGGTTGTCCCGCCTCTCCCTTGTCTCCGTGTTCTCCACGTGGGCCCTGCCATTGGACAACAACACTGTCACTCACAGTGCAATGCATCCATGTATAGAAACAAAATACGTGCGTACGGGACAATACAGTTGAACCAAAAGATCTATGTCTCACCTTCTTTCCTGGCTCTCCTCCGATTCCAGGTGGTCCGGCTTCGCCAGGCTCTCCCTGTCAACACAACGTTTTCAGTTCTCAGAACGTGTACACGCATACTCTGACGATTACAACGGAGCATTTCAATCAAGTTCATGTGAATTTACGTTTACCTTATCTCCCAGGTTTCCAGGGTTACCCACACCACCAGGAGGACCTTGAGGACCCTGAATTAAAAAATAAACATAATTGCATCAATAATGTCAAAACAACAAGAGTCATACCCATAGTACCATATATGACTTCAAATCAACAGGGAGACTAGGTCTTCATGTGGGATGACTTCATAATATTTCCAGTAGCATAAAAACTCCATTACAATGAAATCATTCAATATGATTATTCTACGCCGAGGAGAAACTTCTGGAAGGTTTTGAGAGAAGATAGGTACTCACGTCAGCGCCGCTTGAACCAGCAGGGCCACGGGGTCCTGGGGGGCCAGGTGGACCCTAAAGAGACAAATAGGATGAGATGAGCAATATCCTAGTGTGATTCATGCTAGCAATACCTCTTCCTGAACTATTACGATTGGCTTAATAATGATGAGATCCAATCATCTGTTGGGTTGCTCCAATTTGTCGTCGACACTCACCATTGGTCCGACATCTCCCGTCTCTCCCTTCTCTCCTGATGGGCCTGGCAATCCCTACAAGATACATTCACGGTTAGAGATGCCATTGACCTATTGAGTCACAATCACAAGACTATCGTAATGTGGTTCAAATCAGGTTGTCACAACAGAAATCCGTCATCATACCTGCAGTCCAATGGGACCTGGGGCCCCTGGGAATCCTCTTGATCCTTCATCTCCCTTGGCCCCAAATGGCCCCTGCTGACCTCTGGCTCCTAGTTCTCCATCAGCTCCCTGAACAATGGAGACAGAGAGAGGGGAATATTGAAGGCAACACCTCCGAGGGGCACCATGCTATGAATTCCTATGTGTCCGATGCAATATTGATAACACACTGTCTGTTGATGGAGTTTCTACTTACAGCAGTGCCGGGCTGACCGAGTGGACCCATTGGCCCTGGTGGACCGGGAGGACCCTGTTGACACACAATGTCTCATTGTGAGCAAATGGTGTCACTGTACTTTAGCAGAGACAATCATACGTACAGTATCTTGTTCAGACACAATAGAGATAAGGAACAGACAGTAAAAGAATGGCGGTAATGTCTCTCACATGCTCTCCTTTGCCGCCCTTCGCTCCCTTCTGGCCGTGCTCTCCAACCTCACCCTGTAATCCCAAAAAATCCACCACAAAAGCTTTTGTTACGAGAGGTTTGAAATGAGCATTGTGATATCGTCTCACGTGGTAAACCCAGTAATTAGAATATGTGATGGAGATATCATGGTGGTTACTGGCCTTGTCTCCGTCCTCTCCTGGAACTCCAATGGATCCGGCAGCACCTGGCAGACCCACTGGGCCCTGGACACCGTCACGACCAGCCGGGCCGATTGGACCTTTCTCCCCCTGAGAGGGAAGGTGGTGGGGGAGAGAACATATAAGACATAGAGAATAGAGAAGAACAATGACCCGGTCTGACATCACAGCTCTGTACATTGGATATGTTTTGTAAAAGTACTCACGGGCACGCCCTTCTCTCCTGATGGTCCTGGAGGCCCCTGGGGGCCAGGTCTTCCTGGGGGTCCGATGGGGCCTCCACTGCCTCCCTGCCCTCTCTCGCCTGGGGATCCCTGCACAGGTATGATTACAGACGTGATTAAAGCCAAGGTGATGTGGACGTCGAAAAGGACTGTACATGAAATTATTTCACAATGAGTCATTTCAGATGTAATTATTGTCAGACGTACAGCTGTTCCGGGAGGTCCTGCTGGGCCTTCGCTTCCTTTCAGTCCGCCGCCTCCCTAAAAGCAGACAGGAACATGTTAAAACACTAAATGTGCAATCTATATACAATATGACATCTCACCCTGGGACATAGAGAATAGGCTATCAGACACAGAAAGTGTATTGGTCAGACTGCTAACCGGGGTGCCAGGCATTCCTCTCTCTCCGGGGAAGCCTCTCAGTCCTGGGGGTCCATCTTTGCCGGGGCCGCCTTGGGGACCAGGGTCTCCCTTAGTTCCCTCCTTGCCAGAGGGTCCGGAGAGTCCTTGCTCGCCTGGTGGTCCTGGAGGCCCGGGGTGACCGCGCTCGCCCAGGGGGCCAGTCTCTCCTGAGGGACCCTGGGACAATGAAGAGGAGGAAGAGGAGTAATGAAGATGGAAAGTGAATGGTGTAGGTGAATCCATACATTGGATCAAATCCATACATTGGACACTGGACAATGTTAATAAAGAAATGTTGCATTAATCTTACTTGAGGTCCAACAACACCTGGAGGTCCGGGTGGCCCAGTCTTTCCTTGGAATCCCTGTGGAAGAGAAAACAAAATGAATTGGGCCTTGAATAGAGCCTTGCGTAACCCCTAATGCAATCAGCGTCGGTAAACGTGTTTATCGTGTGAGGAAGTAACGGTAGATCAACTTTTTTATTTAAAAGAACACAACGTAGCAAAAGACATGGCACTGTTTATGAGATCCATATATTCCTGATAGCTTGTACCCCACATGGCCGCATGTTCCAGACAAGGAAACAGACTTACAACTTCTCCTCTCTGTCCAGGGTGTCCGGGCAGTCCATCCTTCCCTGGTGGTCCCTGGGTAGGAAATAGAAAAGGGTTAAGGGAAAGAAGGTACTTACAGTTTCAAACTCTACTAATAAAAATACATCTGAAATGAATCTAGCTATACAGAGTGGATATAATAGCCTTACGGGAGGTCCCTTTGGCCCCGGGAAACCGTTTGCTCCTTGAGGTCCGGGCAATCCCTGAAAGATACAATGGGAGGAGGACAGGTATAAGTGTCACAACAACAGGTATGCTATAGTGGCACGACAAAGTGTCTACCAGTAAACAAATAAATGATAGCTCAGACAACCTACCCTCTCTCCTGGTGGACCAGATGGGCCGTCACTTCCTGATGTACCCTAGTAAAAAGAAAGCGATAGAAGCTCAGAATTATTACCATCGATGCAGCTAACCAATATTACAGTCTTATTATGACATGGTGGCCTGTAGGTGAACTGACAGTGCTGTTGAGCATTAACCTCCATAAATCTCCTTTGTCACAATTGTCTGTGATGGATGTATTGTTGATTTTGTATTATAGATATTGTACTATCGATATTGTATTAAAGATATTGTCTTACTTTGGCTCCTGGTTTGCCAGTAGATCCTCTCGGTCCTCTCTGACCTCTGGGGCCCTATTGGAGAGAGTTGGAGAATCAATTAGGAATGATATGGGCATTTGGTTGAGTGGTTCTGATCCACTTCTAGTTGGTTCATCTCCGTAAACTAACCAAACGGTTGTTGTCCAACACGAGCCCTGGTGAAATCAGTGGTGGATGAGCTATAAAGAGAGACTTTGATAATCAACAGTGTTATAGATAAGTGGAATTGAGTGGAGTAGAGTAGAACTGTACCGTTGGTCCTCTTTGTCCTCTGGGTCCCAGCTTTCCAATCAGACCCTGAAGAAACACAGACTCCGTGAGACAGACACACAGGCAACATCAGCGTCATCTCCGGCGCAGTTGGCTTTATACACGGATTACGTCACGCGCAGTACATAGCGGGGACAATTTGACTTGACAGCGGAACAGAGTTTTAATTCCCGTCGTTAGCAACCTTACCCGTGTTCCTTTCTCGCCGTTGGTCCCAGGGAATCCTGGGAAACCGAGGGAGCCCTGAAAACACATGAAGCATTGGTTAACCCAGCTTCCATATTGTCAGTCCCTTTAATAAGCTAACGTGTAATTGTTAGAAGGAAACCAGGGTTGACGTTACCTTAGGTCCAAGTCTTCCAGGATAGCCAGGAAGTCCAGGGACACCGAGTTTACCCTGCAATCAGATACAGTCATCAATGACCCTATGACTAACCAATCAAAATGACAAAAACTAGCCAACCAGGTAGATGTGTTATGAGATAAACCAAAGTCTGTTCTAGGGAATATGAACCCTCCTCTCACCTTCTCTCCGACCAGGCCGATGGGTCCAAGCTCGCCAGGGGGGCCAACGCGGCCCTTTGGCCCCTCAGGGCCGTCCTCTCCCCTGGGACCGGGCACTCCACCCTCTCCCTGTCAGCAGGAACACACATGGAAACAATCAACACTGGTATAGAAAACGCATGCACATCAATTAAGGGCAAATCAATCCATGAACCTAAAATTGTAATTCAATTGTATAAAAATAACCACAAGATTAAAAAAAACATGCCAAATAACTGTGCAACATTTAACATGACCTTGTAAAACAAGACATAATACTTGAATACAATTATTCAGAGGAATCATTTAATAAACTAAATGAATCTTACTCTTTCCCCCTTGACACCAAAGTCTCCTTTGATTCCAGGGAAGCCATCTTCTCCCTAAAAAAAGACAACTGTGGTTAAACTAAAAGGCTTTATATTTATGGTCAATCAAGTGTTTCAGGTGGCGACTAAAATACACAAATTCAAATAAAGTCTTTCTGTGAACTCTTACAACATAAAGAATGATGGAAATGTTTGTGGAATCATATGAAAAGTACTAAAAGCAGTATCAATGTCTTCTCATGTTAAGGTCGGCGAGAGAGACAAATAACTTGACACCTGTGTGGCTTTGCTGTCTGAAAGTCTTTCCCAGTACGCCCCCTAGTGGCCCGAAACTAAAAGTACTGGGGCTGACATCTAAAACGACAATGACTTTGTTGTTCACAAAATAAACGTTTGTGGGCTGAGAGACATAACTTTACAACATTTCTAAAGGTATGTCCATCAGTCCAACCCAAATTCTACCATAAATGTTTAAGAGGTGTTAACCCACGGCATTGCTGTCATCTCGACACAAGACCAACACGGTACACCACTTTTAACACCCCGGCATCAGTTCTCAAAGTAAGGCTACTTCTTTGACTCTTAATCGATGTAGTCCTGTCCTTGAGCGGTTGTTGTCTATTCATGTTCTGTATTACATGTTGTGCGTTGGACCCCAGGAAGAGTAGCTGCTGCTTTCGCAAACAGCTAACGGGGATCCTAATCAAAACCACCAAAATAAAATAGGATGTTTTATTGTCACATATACTATTTGTCAATCAGTGATACACTGGATGAGGTCACCTACCTTCTCTCCTTTGTGACCCTTCAGTCCACGGATACCTTGAGTTCCCTGCAATTACAACACGATTAGGAGGTCAGTCATTAATCAGGCATTATCGTCACAAATGAATAACACTGAATGACGATTTTTAGCCACAGCACTAATCTCACCTTAATGCCACGAGGGCCAGGATAGCCTAATGTTCCCTGAGGACCGTTGGGGCCCTGTATAAAGATAGAAGAGAGGGTTAATGGTGCACTAACTCACACAAGACACAACCGTGTAAGACACAACAATTAGGCGGTCATCTTGCATATGACGCGGTGGGGTATTTTGGTGGGGAAGTAGACTACATTCTATGAATACTTTGCAGGAGAAAGATGACTAGAGGAACTCACCTGGTTTCCTTTGGTGCCAACAGGTCCCTCCTTTCCTGGGTGACCCTGTGAGGGGAAGAGAGTAGCAGAGGTCAAGAGAGGCACGAGGGCAACTTCAATTCAACATGTGCTGATCACTTATTCTTACCACTGTGTTCCATGAAAATGCAATAAAGTGCTTTCATCTCAAGTTAAAACGACCCCAGATCACCAGTAACGTTTTCATTGTTCCATTATAACATACGGTACTGATGAGTCCAATATAAACCAGTGAGATTGGGACTTACAGGGGGGCCGTCGGCTCCGGACATGCCTGGCAGACCGGGTTTCCCTGTGGGGCCCTGGGAGAGGAGACGAGAGGAAAGGCGTGAGCTGACCGGCTTACTGACGACAATACTGACAACAACATTGTCATCAACTAAGAAACAAAGTAAACGATACACCTTCAAAATGAGATATTCTGTCTCCTTAATCGTTCCTGGCTAAATTCCTATTCTGAATAGGATGCGCCATGGCGTTGCACTGGTGGTGTCAGTTATGGAGACAAAAGTCAAGCCGGTCGGACACCGAATATCTTTATGGAGGTTCGTAACGTAGTAATTACACACACCACAGTCATGGATCACTCTGTTCTCTTACCTTTTCTCCTGGGGGCCCATGGGCTCCCTGTGGTCCTGGCATTCCCTGAAACAATCACATGTCATACGGTCAGATCTGGTCAGAGATCAGATTGGGGCAATACCACAGATTATAGTTGTAACCCTACATCATTGTAAGGAGAAGAAAATGAGAATAGTATAACGAGTTCTTTTCAAGTGTTTCAATTGGCTAAAATCTGTCCCCAATGACGTGGCCCCTGCTCTGCGGCGTCTCTCACCTGTGTTCCTGAGGTACCCTGCTGCCCTGGGGGGCCTGGCTCTCCTTGGGGACCCTGAGAGAGAAAAGGGGAGCGAGGAGGAAGAGACAATAGATGGTTTGAGACTTTAAGAATCGTTTGCTCTCAATGGGAATACACCAATATGTCCACCGAGGACAAAAGGACGGAAAAAACATTCACTGTCACTGACCAGGTTTCCTTTAGGACCGTGGGGCCCGTCGTTTCCACGCACACCCTGAGAGAGGAAAAAGAAAATAACACATTGAATAAATAGAAAAGATTGCTAGTTATCAATTCAGGGTAAACAACACACATGACCTTAAATAGCCTGCTACAAAATGACTGTCTAGATGTGTACAAGTGAGATGAACACGACCCTATACTGTAGGGCCGTTTTAGGGACTGGCATGAGGGTGATGTGGTCTACTGGCACTGTTCCACTGTGGTTCCAGGTCATATAGTTGCCTACTTTAGGGGTGTTTAGTACTTCCAGGGGTAGTATGAGGGTAAAGGAGTCATTCTGGGAGATAGTGAAACTATCCCAGTGCAGGGTTTGCTTGGTCATGGTAATGTTTTAAGGGGCACTGTCATTAGCATAATTTTGCATACTTTTTTGCTTATTTTAACCTAAAAAAAAGGCTTAATACTAGTAATTGATCTTATTTCAAGATATTTAACTTAATACTACAATTAATATAAAATATATTTGGTTTTATCTTGAAATAAGACACATTACTTGTATTAAGCCTTTTGTAGGTTAAAATAAGCAAAATGATCGACCAATGATGTTAGATAATTGAGTTTGTTACAAAAAAATAAGAAAATAACACAAATGTTAAGTTAATTATCACTCAATATAAGATATTTAGGCTTGCTTAGATGTGACTTTCTGCAGTGTAGCTTCACAGCCAAGTGGTTTTATGAGTGAACCTGACATTCCAGTGTGGTGCACCAATGTGTGTACGTACAGGAGGTCCGGAGATTCCGTTCGGACCTTTAGGACCGAGCAAACCACGAGGTCCCTAAAGACAAGAGCAAATCAACACGTTGACTTAACGCAGAGAGAAGGAGCCTGGAACTGGTCAATAACAAGCAAGCTAAAACAGCTAGTCGCTATAAACGAACATAATACACCCAAAAACATGGAATGGTGACGGTAGTGAGGAAGGAGCCAATGTCAACGGTAGCGTCAGAAACACACTCACTGGTTCACCTGGAAGTCCTCTGGGTCCGATGTCTCCGTCGTCTCCCTGGGAACAACAGACACAGGCAGACAAAGGTGAATGACAGAGACAGAATGTGAGGAAGGAGGAAGGAGTTTTGACAGATAAACGGGATCACGTTAAAAATGAAGGTAAACTCAGTCTGTGAAGTTATAGGTTAAGTGGCCACTGTAGTTCTGGCTGATAGACTCGGAGTTGTACGGATCTCTATGGAGACACGGGACTGATAGGTCAATGTCTGATGTTACGCCAAACTACTTACCCTCTCTCCGTCCTCTCCAGGACCTCCTTGGGGTCCCAATCCTCCGGTATCACCCTAGAATGGTGGAACAGAGAGGGAGGGAAAACAAATTAAACAACAGCATGCTGAACCACACTTCTATTTCACTCTGTTTTCTTTGATTTGATTGGACAGGATCCTCCTTCCTGGTTCATAATCTTGAGTCACAATAGATCCAGACCGAGTTGGTTGGTTTTCCCAATCCCTTGATGATTTCCATTCATTTGATAATAAACCTCTCTTTGATGAGTCCTCTACTATATTTCTACGATGGTGTGATGTGTTGACCTTGAACTCACCCTGTGTCCTTTGTCCCCAGGCAATCCAGGCAGGCCATCGAAACCGCGGTCACCCTGTCAGAGACAGACACGTCGTGTAAGGTGGCGGAGAAAACGAATTAGAACACAGTAGCAACAACACAATAAATACCGTGGCGTGTTCGAGACACAGTTGGAAGTCTGAGTCACATACAATCCACACTGAGAACGGAAAAATATCAAATGTGACCTGAACCATGTTTAAAAAGCAGCACACATGCAAAGTGCTGACCACACAGACAGTTATGGAGAAATGCGTGATCATAAGAAACAGAATTGGGAAGAAAAGACACAAATGATGTTTACAACAAAACTAGCAGCTGAGAGCTTGCCTTAGGCCCACCCTCTCCTGGCATGCCCCTGGCTCCATCAGCTCCAGCACGACCCTGAGGAGAGAGGGAACCACAGCGTTCACATCTTCTGTCACAGAATCTAATCTGCATGGCTGTAGACACAGCCCACCACTTAGCGGGAAGTAATGTACTGGCACGCATACAAGCAGTATGCACGTATCAACATTGGAACGTCGTCATAGAGTGCATCCGAAAGGGCACCTTATTCCCTACGTAGTGCACTACTTTTGACCAGGGCGCATACGGAATAGGCTGCCGTTTCGGCCGCATCCGAAAAGACGGTCACGGGGATCAGACGGCGCTCACTTACCCTTCTTCCTGATTTGCCGGGAGGTCCGCTCAAACCCTGTGGTCCTCTGGGGCCCTGAAGAACAAAATAGATGTCTGTGATGAATGCCTGTCTGAATTGAGGATCAATAATAAACACATACAGAGAAACAGTCTCTACCTCCACTTTACAGTTGAGGAAAAACAACCGTCTCTTTGGAACTGACCAGCACTACAGTGGTGTACAGGAACCTACATAAAGCCCGTCTGGGGTCAGAGCCAGACAAGGGGAAAGAGGTCCACGGACGTGGTTCTGGGATATCTCTTTACCTGAGGTCCAGGATCCCCACCTTCACCCTTCAGCCCAGCACTTCCAGGGGTACCCTGAGATAGAACAGAAACCATCATTACTGCGGAGGAACACACAGACGTCCATCGAATAGCCCAGCCACTCTGTTTCCTTCATCTCCTTGACGATCTGGGGGACCGTCAGTATATGGTCAATATTCTGGCACATTGTTCGATTGTGAATGAAGGAAATGCGATGGAGGAAGGGTGACGGTACACACCAGGGGTCCTGTGCGTCCAGTGTAGCCCATTGGTCCGGGTGGTCCCTTCAGAGCCAGCTAGGAGAAAGGAGAAACAAACAAGGTGTCAGTACTTACCCATTACTCAGACCATTCTTGAACACACGCTGAAGAACAACATGAGAACCTCTTAAAGAAGGTTGCGTTCAACCTGCATGTTGTCCTGATGTTGTGTTTGTTAAATCATTTTGGGGTGTTTTGTCGAGCGCGCTAAAGCTGTGTGATAAACCAGTGGGACGGACAGTGTTAACCTCTCATCACTCACCCTGGCCTGAGACAGAATGGCCTGAGCCTGGGCTTCCTGCGCTGACACCATGGGACCCTTGTCACCTCCACTGCTTCCGAAACGGAACTACAGAGAGGGGAAAAAATGGTCACCAAATGCAGCATCTTCAACCCATTGTCCTAATAGGAGGAGTAAATAATACTGAGGTGGAGGGAGGGAGGATGGGAGGGAGGATCGAGGGAGGATGGGAGGGAGGATCGAGGGAGGATGGGAGGGAGGATGGGAGGGAGGATCGGAGGGAGGATGGGAGGGAGGATGGGAGGGAGGATCGAGGGAGGATGGGAGGGAGGATGGGAGGGAGGATGGGAGGGAGGATGGGAGGGAGGATGGGAGGGAGGATGGGAGGGAGGATCGAGGGAGGATCGAAGGGAGGATGGGAGGGAGGATGGGAGGGAGGATCGAGGGAGGATGGGAGGGAGGATGGGAGGGAGGATCGAGGGAGGATGGGAGGGGGGATGGGAGGGAGGATCGGAGGGAGGATGGGAGGGAGGATCGGAGGGAGGATGGGAGGGAGGATCGAGGGAGGATGGGAGGGAGGATGGGAGGGAGGGAGGGAGGATCGAGGGAGGGATGATGGGAGGGAGGAGGGGGGGGGGGATCGAGGGAGGATGGGAGGGAGGAGCGAGGGAGGATGGGAGGGAGGATCGAGGGAGGATGGGAGGGAGGATGGGAGGGAGGATCGAGGGAGGATGGGAGGGAGGATCGAGGGAGGATGGGAGGGAGGATCGAGGGAGGATGGGAGGGAGGATGGGAGGGAGGATGGGAGGGAGGATCGGGGGAGGGAGGATGGGAGGGAGGATCGAGGGAGGGAGGATGGGAGGGAGGATGGGAGGGAGGATCGAGGGAGGATCGAGGGAGGATGGGAGGGAGGATCGAAGGGTCGATGAGAGAAAACAGAGAGTGAGAGAAGGAGAGGGACAGAAACAGAGGTCAGGAGGTGATGTAAGGGTGGATCTTGAAGACGATTGACAGGAGGGCACTCACGGGCAGCATGACGGACGTTCCAGGAGGGCCTGGCACCCCATCGGCACCAGCGATACCAGCCTTTCCAGGGAGGCCCTACAGGAGGAGAAACCAGCACAGCCCAGTCAGCCTCAGCCTCCACAACAAGACAACTACATCTCAACCATCGACAAACCCGAATAGAAAATAGAACTTTATCAGAACCACAGACATAAATATAAAGATTAAGACTCACCCTCTCGCCAGGATCACCGACAGAGCCAGGAGGGCCAGATGGGCCATTAGGTCCGGGGAGACCCTAAGAGAGAAGGAGAGGATGGTGGGGCGAGTACGGTAAGTAAAGGTGTTCTATTCTACCAGACACAATTCAGTAGAGAGAGAGAGAAAGAGGCAGACGAAGTGCACTTACTGCCTGTCCCTCTGGTCCCGGAGGTCCCTCAATCAACATACCCTGTGAAGAACGCAAAAACACGGAGAGTGTGAGAGAGGGGGTAGCATTTAAAATGTTAGACATGGCTAATTCTTCCCATAGAAATCCCAAATGGAACGCTAAACTGCTTCTTGTGAAGCTTATGGTGGTGCCCCCTGTAGATGGGGAGGTCACAGTGCACGGGAGTAGCTAGAATAACTCAACAATAACATTAATGGCAACTCACAGGCTCAAGGACAGCAGGCTCTCCCTTCTCGCCTTTTACGGCGCTCACTGAGGCCTGAGGAAAACACACATGTAACCCACAATACAGCACAGTCAATGCATATGCCTACAGACCCGACACACACTCCACCAAGAGCTTTGGTCAAACCTGTCGGCGTGACGTGCAGCCAACAGAGTGAGGTAGAAATAATCATAGAGGTGGGAAATAGTCATAAGAGCAACGACATGTGGACAGTTGGTTCACACGTGACCCAAAGGTAGCTCAAAATGGTTCTATGGCACGACCCTTGTCGAAATGAGCTGTTGTAGCGTTTGTTTGTAAAAGCAAGGGGACTATTTCAACGGTTAACCATTTCTCAATGGCATCGTTACATAGGACATTTTGTAGCTCCTTATCAAACTGAATAAATGAATGGATCGTAATCAAGTTACAGGAGACATACCTGCAAATGATGTGTGCTGGGTTGATAATACCAACATAGTGTTAATGAGAGATACATTCAGTGCAGACAGAATATATACCGGGGGTCTTTACTACTAAAGGCAAAACGAACAGAGTGGGTTTGAATCATAAAATGATTGCCTGAAAAATATTGCTTTTTACAAGGTTGTAGAAGCAATAAAGTTCACCTGTTTTTATGTCTGAAGTATTCTAATCGTAAGAGTAGTCTAAAGAGACCACAGTGTCTACAAGTGTAGAAACAAATCATGTAAGTAAGTCCAGCCCCTCGTTGGGCGCCAACTTTTCTCACAAAAAAAGTCTTCAGGGCATCCTTCCCTCAGGGTCGACCTATAACCTCAAGCTTAATAGCAAGTCCAAATCAAGCCATACACACAGAGAGGCATTAAAAACAAATGAGATCCGAGCCAGATCATTTGCTGCGCCTTTAGTACCTCTTTGTGTATGCATACTAAGTAGAGTATACGCCGAGTATACACAAATCATATTTCACATCCTGTTAGGATTGAAATCAAGACTTAGTGGAAGCGGAGTGACTTACGCCTCCCTCGTCTGTCACAGCGGACAGGGCGGGGCCCATGTTGCCCCCGGTCTCTCCCTCGGGCAGGGGCTCGTTGTAGTCCTTGTAGGAATAATCGTATTCCTTCATGCCCAGGTCTCCGGTCACATACTCCTCCTCAGTAAAGGCCTCGACCTCACCCCCTGCCTTGGCCAACTCTACCTCCTCTGCCACCAACGTTCCCTCCACCTGGGGCAGAGCGATGACGGAATGGAGGTGCCAAAGAAGAGAAAAAATAGGAGAGATGGAGAAAGAGAGAAGGGATAGGAAGAGAAAGAGAGGAGGACGAAGAGGATGATCGAAAAGAAATCCAAGATATTGATGAAAAGTAAAGTGACAGTAATGTCAATAGAGGGAAAAGGATGACAGTGAATGACAGATGAAGAAGCAGAGAGATACCGGGAGAAAAGGAGACGGCAGAGAGCGTGGTAAGTCTTACCTTTTGCGTAACACATACACTGACAAAGGGACATAGAGCACAGTGACACCTGGTGGACATCAAAAGAACAGCCAGTTCTTCAAGTAATTTCCTCACCAAAGCATGGAAAGCTTAAGGCTTCATGAATTCATTTAAGGGCCTCCTGGTCTTTCTGAGGCCATCATCTCTTACACACGTAGGCTTACAATAATGGCATGTTTCCACCAAAGCTTTTATGGTTTTACACCAGCTTGTGTGTTTGTGTCTAATGATTGAGTTATAGAAAAGAAAGTAGAATCAATTGTGGGCTAGCAATAATAATAGGTCATACAGTATAATAGTTTCGTTTTTAAGACTCACTGACACAAACACACAATGAGGTGAAGCACCCCACTTTGTGAAAACAAAAGCTGCTGCTATTTTGCAAAGCTATTAATACGTTATTTTATCTATTCAACTTACCACTGCTGGTTATGTGAAACATTTTGTAAAAGATCCGACATTGGTTATATAGATAAAAAATGACTGAATAGAATGCTGGCTATTGAAATAAAGTAACCTATTTATTTTGAAAAAGAAGAAAACAAAAATCAAATTCAAATGAAAATGTTTCCAATGTTTTACCATTTCTTTGAAGATGATAATGAAAGAATATATTCCTTTAAAATAAAGAGGACATAAAACAGAACTGTGAGGAAAGAGTCACACATTCAGGCTGATAGGGCTGAGGATAGCCACTATAATTCCCTCTCAAAATGCAGTTAGATATGCTGTCAAACGAGAATGCACGATATCCATTCCTTTGTTGTGTATATCAAATATTCTTATGCGACTCCCATTTTCTCAAGGTTTTTGTTCTCATTTCAAGACGAAGTGTGTTATCAAATAGAATCTTGATATGAGAACTAAAAATGATCTTGGGTTTAGGGGAAATGAGAGCCACATGAAAATGTTTGATAGGCCAAAATGAACGTGGTGCATTCCTCTTTGAAAAAGTGTGGCATGTCTCATAGCAATGGTGGCAATTTTTGGTTAGGATTGTTATAGTACGCGACAACTTGGTACACTACTTTGTTAAACTACTGGATGGCTGGGCTCACCTCCACATAGAAATTAATAGGAAGTATATAATAGTAACGAATATGTGCATTAACTTTAGCTGGGGAGTCTTTTGAACTAGTGTGATGGCCTTCTCCCACTGTTTCGCTATGTGCGGTTTACCTGGCCAGTGGTCGCTTCTTGTCCAATCACCTCACTCTCTGGCTGTAGGACCGCCTCCTCATAATAATAATCCGACTCTGTAGGGGTGTGGCCAGCCTCAGAATTTGCCGTTTCTACATCCTGATTGGTCAGTTCAAGAAGAGGTGGGGGGGGGGACCAAGTTGGAGGTAGGCAGGTTTGAAGGAGAAAGGGTGGTTAGCTTAAAGATGGTCAGGATCATGACGGATGTGTTTAAAGAAGGGACGAGACACATTACAGGGTATGTTTGTCAGGTAAACAATGAGTTTTGCCAATGAGTTCTCTGGCAAAACATGTTTTCAAAGCGTAGAAAATACACTTTGAGTAAGAAAGACATTTTAGCAGTTCAAAAAATCTTGACGACTCTAAATGTTGCCATCCGCAAGATTTAGGAAATCATCGAGATCAACTGTCCATGCTGAAATGTCTTTCTTGAATTCCCCGAACAAATTCGACTGTAAAAAGAAAGCCACAATGCCATGACAGGTTCATGAGGCCAAGTCTGCTCTTCTGCCGATGTCAGAAGGTTAGAGAAGGCCTCAAACTTGACAAATCCTGGTGAGAATCGAAGATCACTGTTATTAATAGTGGATGCATATTTTGTTCGGTCTCCTCCGTGAAGTGGGACAGACCAGAGACACGGGGAAAAGTTTGTACCACAAAAAGCAGCCTCACAGAACAAATTCAACTAGTTCCAGAGGTATTCGCAATAACTAAATACTTACTCGTTTTCAACACTTATCTGAGAATTGGAATACATATGGTTTCGACATTTCACCTTTTTTTTTTGAGAAACCATCTTAGCGCTTCATTACATTAACATACTCACCCATGTGAATGGTAATCGAGCCAGAGGTCTACGGTGTACACGGAATGAAGTTGAACTGATACCTAAGCATGTTTAGCGTGCTTCATTTCTGTGAGACTGCTTCAATCATATTTAACTCAAATATGATCAGGACAAGGACCCCAGTCTTTGAGTGAACACACGTTGTGAAGAGAAGAAAAGACAGAGAGAAATGGGAAACATGTTGTTGTGCGGTCTGCAGATTGTGTGGGTACGTACGTTTCCCTGTCTTCAATTTTCCGTGTAAGAAAGACATGCACACAGCTCATTCACTTGATTAGCGCACCACTCGTTATTATTTCATGATTTAAAAAAAAAAACACAAAAAAAGAAGACAACAGGCCTTGTGTGAACGTTGAGAACAGATTCGGAGTTTCAGGAGCTTTGAAGGAGAGTTTGTAAGGAAACGGAGAGGAGACTGTACAGGTAGCCATGCGTCAATATGACAGTCTGTTACACCGCTATATCATATAGGTTCTCACCATCATATAGATATATAAACGGAAGAGAGGGTCCAGGTTGATATGGGCCAACTTCCTTTCTGAGGTCCAGGTTGTCCACCACCTAGGTTTTACACTAAATTCTATAGTGGTTCGGGGGGTTTCAGCTACAAAACCGTCAAACTCTGCATCTTTTAGCTTTATAGATTTGTAAATCCAAGATTTGTAAATGATGATATGTATAATTTAGACAAGTATAAATCAGGTAGTTATTCTATAGATATGACTATGAAACAAATAAGTCACAGCTTTGTAGTATTACTGTAATCTATGTAAGTAATATACCCATGGTGAAGGTATGTAATCGTTGTGTGAAAAAAAATATTCTCTGCGCACCAAATGTGTCTGGGAAAAAAAAGTATTAGACCTAAAACTTGGCACTAAAACTATTATCCGTTTTAAGCAGACACTTCAAGTCTGCTTGTTGAACGGACATTTGCAGTAAAATCTGGATGGAGAACGACCTGGTTCCCAGAAGGGAGAGGTGGAAGATACAGCTCTGGACTGCCACCACGGGCTCTTTGTTTGTACCTGTTGATAACCGTTGCCCGGTTTCTTCTTTGGTTTTTCCGGCACAGGGACGACGGTGCCACTGAGTGCAGTCTTGCCAAAGGGAGGCATTTTTTGGGTCATCGATTTGATGTTATTTACATCAAGCGCCACCTTGGTTTTCTCTGGCAGCTCTTTCTTTGGTGCAGGTTTGGGGAAGGGAGGAACTTTGATGACGACCGACTCTGTTGGTTTGGCTTTAGTGATTTCGGTTTTTACTACTTTAACTTTGACTTCGGTTTCTGGTTTTGCTGGTTTCACTTTGCTGACCACAGTTTTGTCTATTTGAACTTTGGTGACTTTTCTTTCTGTCGGGGCTTTAGTGGTTCCAGGTTTGGCTGCTCCTACACCGTTGACATTAGCTTTTCTGTAACTGCCGCTTTTCCCATCACCATTAACTTTCTTATCCTCAGCAGTTTTACCGTTGCCATTAACTTTGGCCTCACCTTTTACTTTCTTCTCAACTACAGGTTGGGCATAGCCATTGACCTTGGAATTACCATTTAGTTTCTTCTCTACTACAGGCTTGCCATTGACTTTTTTTCCACCGCCATTTTTTGTGGCAGGTGTGGGCTTGACCACTGGTGTGACTGCAGTGGGTTTGATCTTGGCCAGGAGGACTTCAATTGCAGTTGGTTTGGCTTTGGCTTGTTTGGCCGGGGAAGGCTTGGCTTTGGTGGGCTTGGTGGCAGCAGGTTCGGTTTTAGCTAGTTTGGCTGTGGCAGGTGCGGCAGCTTTGGCCTCAAGCTTGGCAATCTCTGCTTTCGCAGGTTTGGATGGGGCAGGTTTTGCCGCCTTATCTACTACAGGTTTTGCAGCCTTAACTACTACAGGTTTTGCAGCCTTAACTACTACAGGTTTTGCAGCCTTAACTACTACAGGTTTTGCAGCCTTAACTACTACAGGTTTTGTCGCCTTAACTTCTACAGGTTTGGCCGCCTTTACTACAGGTTTTGCAGCCTTTACTACAGGTTTTACAGCCTTAACTACTACGGGTTTTGCCGCCTTAACTACTACAGGTTTTGCAGCCTTAACTACTACAGGTTTTGCAGCCTTAACTACTACAGGTTTTACAGCCTTAACTACTACAGGTTTTACAGCCTTAACTACTACAGGTTTGCGTTTGTCAGCATTGCCATTGGCATCCTTCTGTCGTTTATGCACATTGGTTGTGTTGTGTTGTAGTTTGTGAGGGTGGGTGGGTGTTGAGAGAGGAGAGGTAGAGAGATACATTGGGGGTGGGAGGGGATGAAGGGACAAGGGATGGATAGATGGAGAGAGAAAGACAAGGGTGGATGTTTTGAAACAATGATTTAAAGATGGCTTAGGCTTGGGTGATTAACTGAGAATGTTCTGGCATTACTGGATACAGCAGAAAGTGGGCACCTATAAAAAATACTTTGCGTCAATGTAGCACAGGAAAGATGGGAAATAAGCATTTTATAGCCAATTGAAACCTTGACTAATCGGAACAGGGTAGGAATGTAGTTATTTGCCAACGGCAACGTTCAAATTACAACAGGGGTCCGTGTAGAAGGATCTTTTGGCAGTCAATTTAATACAGCGTGTAGCCTAATACTCAGCACGCACAGTGCTGATGGATGCTGATCTCTCCAGTAATGCCATTCTCCAGATTTAAAAAAGCAGCATCTCTGTGCTAATGAAAACTGGAACCTGTGGCTGGCGGAGGCACTGGGGATATAACGGTCAGGTAAAGCTGTAGCCAAGGACACACTGAGAAGCCTCTGATGCACTGAGCCGTCCAACTGCAAGAGAGCTGTGAGCTCATTAGCCACAGAGAAGCAGCAGCACTGCGCAAAAGTTAGTTTGACTGGAGCGTGATCTGATATCGTGACTAGATGAAGAAAATACACAGATGGGAACAGATATATTCAAATGAAAGGCAAATACAAAAATATGTACAGTTTGTATGCATATATGTAGAGAATAGCTCATTGGACATGCTATGGGAAACATGTATATTACACATAATGAGATATTGACAACAAAGGGATAATATAGCATAAAAAAGGACATTAACAAACACAAGTATTTAGACAGGCAGTGAAACCGAGACACAGAGAGATTCACAGACAAATGGGCAGACGGGCATATTTAGACTCGTAGACAGACTCATTGAGACCTTAAATTGACCAAACGACAGGTAGACCGATAACAGTCAAATATGTGGACGCATGCGGTGACCTTTATACATACAAGCAGAAATGCAGTTGTTAATCCCATAATGAAACAGACATGCCAATGACACGTTAATACAGACACACCTGATGCACAGCATCCCTTTCTCACCCACTGCTGCCTGAGTTGAATAATCCCTCTCCATCCTCAACTAGTCATTTTATACAAATGCTCTGTTGTTTTGTCATAAGAATTTGCTTATACTGAGACTCAGACTCCGGGATATGACACTGAGTCTACCTTTAATACTTATTTTGGCACAAAACATGTACTGCATTAAGTTGTTATTTCCAAATTGAGGGTAATAATCATATGAGCAATGGCAAAAAAATGCTATCAAAATATATTGCCCATTGTTTTGTATTCATTCATGTTCCTTCCTTCTCTTGACAGTTGGTCCGGCCCAGTGTGGCCAGAGAATAAGGGAGAGAGGGGCAGTGTGCCCAGAGAATAAGGGAGAGAGGGGCAGTGTGGCCAGAGAATAAGGGAGAGAGGGGCAGTGTGGCCAGAGAATAAGGGAGAGAGGGGCAGTGTGGCCAGAGAATAAGGGAGAGAGGGGCAGTGTGGTCAGAGAATAAGGGAGAGAGGGGCAGTGGCCAGAGAATAAGGGAGAGAGGGGCAGTGTGGCCAGAGAATAAGGGAGAGAGGGGCAGTGTGGTCAGAGAATAAGGGAGAGAGGGGCAGTGTGGCCAGAGAATAAGGGAGAGAGGGGCAGTGTGGCCAGAGAATAAGGGAGAGAGGGGCAGTGTGGCCAGAGAATAAGGGAGAGAGGGGCAGTGTGGTCAGAGAATAAGGGAGAGAGGGGCAGTGTGTCAGAGAATAAGGGAGAGAGGGGCAGTGTGCCCAGAGAATAAGGGAGAGAGGGGCAGTGTGGTCAGAGAATAAGGGAGAGAGGGGCAGTGTGTGTGCTGTACCTGAACCCCCAGTGCCCCAACATTGTAAACATACCTACACATCCTCATATATACCACAAAGACAACATGTAAATGACATTCCTGCAACATTAATAACACAATGTTAATTCAATGTGATAGGTGAGGTGAAACGAGGTGATGTAAGAGGATGAGTGGTCGTGTGAAGGACATCATGAGAAGGGCAGCATTAGAGGAGAAATAGAGTGACAGGGAGAGAGGCATGGCGGCCTAAACTTTCACAATACTATAAGGGATTTCTTACAGTCGGAAATCCCTCTCATTGCAAAACATGTACAAAATGATGTACAAAAATGATGTCATTCTATTTTCATGTACTGAGCCTGAAACCTGTCTTTGCCTTCATACCTCTTTCTCTGTACCTCTATCTCTCCCTCCTTTCCCTCTATTTTGATTCTCTTCCTCCCTCTTTACCACCTGGTTGGGGGGAGGTGGAGGTGGACAGAGAGGGGAGGGGGTCTGTTGTTCCCCCATAATAATAGAGTTACTCATGGTCATCTTGCTCCTCATCAAAGTACTGAGAGAGATGGGGGTGTGGGCAAGAGGGTCACACAGGCAGAGGAATGGAGGACAGGAGGGGCGAAGAGTGAGTTTGAAAGGGAGAGAGGTGGAGAGGAATGCATGAAAGGAGAGAGTGGGGGGGGGTATGGTGGGGATGAGTGCATTGATTGGAAAAGTAAATAAAAGCAATGTTTTTCGATTCATTAGGCCTCCGTGTGTCGATTAATGTCCGGAGCGCTGGTAATGGAGACACATGGAGGGTCTAGATGAATGAGAAAACCACACAGCACTCATTTCAGCAGCATTTCTAAAACGTCTGTGATAGTCATGAAACTTCTCCATAGTCATGAAATGAAATGACGAAGAGTAGAGAAGCTGTCTGGTTGTATCATCCTCTTTCCCCAACCCCTCTGTCTTCCATTTTGTTAAAAAACAACAACATTGTATTCAAGTTGAGTTCAAATCAACTGTGATGCAACGCTTGTGTGTCTTTATTGCAATACGTCTTGCATCAGGATTTCAACAAACCCAAACAAATGAAAAACTCCATTTGACCTGACTTGACTTTTGCTCAGTGTCTCATCAGTTTGCCTGTATTACTGAAGTGCAACAGCATTGTTTTTATTGTGTGTGGTTTTGTAGTGGGCTCTCTTTTCATTGGATTCCCTCAGAACACACGTAGGTGAGGTGGAAAGTGGATAGATACAAATTCACAAAGCGAGAGGACAGAGCAGCACTTTGATGACTTCCTGGAGCGGTCGATGTCTGGGGATGACGAGGCCTCACCGCCTTTAGTGAGCAGAGGAGTTTGCGTGGACATGCCACCATATCAGCGATTATTGGGTTTAGGGTGGCGGTAGCGTGCTATAATGTGTTCTGCTGCATTAGCTTGTGTGGGTCGATGTTGTTTTATGCTGTGGTTGTGATGCTTGAAGTAGCTGGACTGCATGGATGGACTGTGGTGAGCTGCATGGATGGACTGTGGTGAGCTGCATGGATGGACTGTGGTGAGCTGCATGGATGGACTGTGGTGAGCTGCATGGATGGACTGTGGTGAGCTGCATGGATGGACTGTGGTGAGCTGCATGGATGGACTGTGGTGAGCTGCATGGATGGACTGTGGTGAGCTGCATGGATGGACTGTGGTGAGCTGCATTGATAGTCAGTGGAGCAATTTAGAGCCGCTGTGACTTTAGCAGGGTAATGGCGAATCCTAATTCACTTCAAGGTTACAGGTTCAGTGTATGCGGCGTTTTGCCGTGCTACTCACGTATGTGTTGGGGTCCTGGGACTGGGTTTTGGGTAGAGGGGAGTCACAGTCGGGGCTGTAGTGTTCACAGAAGTCATAAGCAGCTTGAGGGTTGGATGCGATCAGCAGCTGTTGGATATCACCCTGTGTGGGAGTGGGGAAAACAAACGGAAAACCTCGTTGAAACGAAAAAGTAATTGAATTGGAATCCGTTCCTGAGCTGAAAGCATATCCGCGGCTTTTGAAGACATCCGGGGTTTATCAGGTGTTTGTTGGACAAACAAGAAGATAAAGACGAAGGAAGAATATTGGTTATCCTGTCAATGTGAGTGGCTCAGCTTGGTAATGACATAACACGGTATGCTATTTAGTGAAGCAGATTGAACACCTCAATAAAAATGGTACCGCCACAACAGCCGTTAACGTTGACCCAGTAGCCTTCACACTCCCCAGCCCCCTTTCCTTCAAGACCACACACCTGTAACAACTCGATAGGTCAAAGTAGGAAGTAAGACCCACCTTCCGTTTTTCTCCCTGTCAGTTCTCAGGAAGGAGACGAGAAAAGGAAGCAATCTAATAACATTGGGACATGTATATCTCAATGGCATTAGTGTCATGTACACTGAGTGTACAAAACATTAGGAACACGTGCTCTCTCCATGACAGACTGAATCCAGGTGAAAGCTATGATCCCTTATTGATGTCACTTGTTAAAACCACTTCAATCAGTGTAGTTGAAGGGGAGGAGATGGGTTAAAGAAGGATTTTTAAAATGCGTGTGACAATTGAGACATGGATTGTGTATGTGTGCCATTCAGAGGGTGAACGGGCAAGACAAAATATTTAAGTGCCTTTATACGGGGTATAGGTGCCAGGCGCACCGTTTTGTGTCAAGAACTGCAACGCTGCTGGGTTTTTCATGCTCAACAGTTTCCCGTGTGTATCAAGAATGGTCCACCACCCAAACGATACCCAGCCAACTTGACACAAGTGTGGGAAGCATTGGAGTCAACATGGGCCAGCATCCTTGTGGAACATTTTCGACACCTTGTAGACTCCATGACCCGACGAATTGAGGCTGTTCTGAAGGCAACTCAAGGGGGTGCAACTCAAAATTAGGAAGATTGTTCCTAATGTTTTGTACACTCAGTGTTTAGCTCTATGGTACTGGTGACTAGTGCCTGACTGTGTGACCTCTGACCTGGAAGACCTCCTCATCCAGCAGGCGTGCTCCGAACACGGTGATGCCCTTTGTGTCCACCACGGGGCTTTTGCTGCGGGGCAAGGCCCTGGTCATGCGCTTCTTACAGTCCAGGAGCAGAGTGACGTTCTTCTTCGACACGGAGATAGCGATGCGATGCCACCTACAGGCAGGGAGGAGGTAAAGCACAACTGTGTAATGTGTTGGTGTGGGTTGCTTAAAGGAAACCCCAATATACACCGTTTAAGTTACACGTGTGTGTGTCGGTGTGTGTGACTTCACGCCAGACTGTTCTGGGACAGGGGTTTTCAAACCTCTCCTCTGGGACCCCTGGCCGATCCACACATTTAAACTATACCAGAGCTAACATACCAAAGTTCAACTTGTCCACTAATTATCAAGCCATTGATCAGTTGAATCAGTGACTGAGCTCAGGGCTACAACAAAATTGCAAAATGTCTGGGAGTCCTTGAGGAGAGGTTTGAAAACCACCATTCTGAGGCTAAATGAGTCAAATCTCAGAACAACCCTACAAAATCTGACTAATGAAGAAGATACTCAGATGATGTAGTGTGTATGAAACAAAAACAACCATGCATGGAAACACTGACACACACACACACACACACACCCCACACACACAAACACAGAGCCGCGGGACGTGTTGTTACTGACTTGCCGTCGGCCAGGTTGACGCCACTGAAGAGGGGGTAGTCCTCGGGTGCGGGCTTGCCGGTCTGGTCCTCGTACAGGAAGACAGGGGAGCGTCCCAGCTCCACCCCCAGCTGCTGGACACCCTGCTCACTGTAGATGGACAGCAGGAAGGCCTGGAGGCCCGCATGGGCCTTGACCAGAGCCATGATGGAGAAGTTCTCCGGGAAACGACCTGGGGGAGACGGGGGGAGGAGGAGGCATGAAGAGAAGAAAAGAGGAGGAGTAAAGCAGAAAGGGGAGAACAGGAGGCATTGGGGGAAGAAGGATATTAGATACAGTGGATGGGCAGATGATTAATGAGATTAATTCATGAAAATTAGAGTTAGGACTGACTAGCAGTTGCGTGTTTTATTGGAATTTAAAAGCGAGGGTTTGAAGGACTAAAGTGTGAACAGACAGGTGGGTGTAGAGAAATCGAGAACCCAAACAAACAAAAAATGAGCTTAAATGAGCGTTTTGACTTTTCAGAATATCTTTCAACCACTGAAGTGCTACAATCCTAACGCGCTTCAGGGTCTCAGACGGTAGTTAGTTGGCTCTTAATGTGTTTCGTCTTCGTCTCCTCCAAAGGCATTTACATTTCACATGCTCTTGCACGAAATGATCATATGCCTAACACAAAAGCAATCTAGCACTAAAGCTGCAAAGTTATGGTCCAACTAACCTCCTTAAGGTAATTGTAAGATGAAAATAAACCCTAAAACCGAACAACAATGATAAGAAACGCACACAAAAAAGGGACACAAATAGCAATCATGACACATTACAAAAAATTAATTCACAGAATGCACGAGGCATGAATTGTGCGCCCCAGTTTGTTTCCATTGTTTCAGCAATCCTATTTACAGGTTATGTCGACCACATCTTTCCCAAGTCAACCTGAGGGATGAGGTATGTTGTAGCTTTAGTTCATTTGAGGCCTGGGTCGTGTTCATTAGCGCACGCATCGGAAGACGTCTGAAATGTTTTGCAACAAAAAACGAAAATGAACATTTCCTATTGGGAAAGTACAGGCAGTCCATCCCTGTTTCAGTCTGTTTTCATCCGTTTGGTGCCTAATGAACACGACCCAGTTAGACATGGAAATAGAGGTACCTGAGAAGAGCTGATTGGTAGGGGCAGAGATCTGGGCCTTCTTGGAGATGCGGTAGGCGTGGTCAGCGGTACCGGCGCGCCGGGAGGTGCAGAAGCCTGGAACCTTACGCACCCCCTCGGGGAGAGAGGGCAGCTGCAGCATCCGCAACACATCCACTGGATCTGAGGAGAGACGGCGAGCGGGAGAGGGTTAATAAATTGAAAAAACGCATGGAGTTATGGTCGTGGGCCTTGGTTACATCTTCGCGGATGGACTCCGTCATGATATAGAGTAGTTTTGACATTGAAACCAATTGATAAGAACCATCTTACAGATCACAATAGTTTCTGTATTGACCTTGGTCTGAGACCCACCACCATGGGCAATAACCATTCCAGTTAGATTTGTAGATTCAATATTAGGCCTGTATCTTAAAGTTACGCTCTAAGTATCCTCCACATAATCATGGCTATAAACTTTTACGGTAATAAAAAGTCCCCATGCCAAGTCCACCATCTTCTACACTCCCGCTAACCCCAGGAACAGCCTCCTCTATTCGACCAGTGTCTGTCAAGCAAATATAACAAGCGCCATATATGTGATAGTGCTGAGTCATGGAAGCCTGTGTAAACAGAATAGACCGGCCGCTGACATCGCCGCCAATCTCACATCCTGCCTCCAGACCAGGTATGACTGTCTGTCAATCGGACGACGAAAGAAACGCACACCTGTTGAGGCGAGGTGCTGGCTAGCGGAGTAGAACACGTGAAAATGAAAGGCAGAGCCGCACACTCTAGGAGCTCCAGATGCAATAATTGAATAGCCAACGGTTCGACAGGCAAGGCTGTAATGACTATCCCTCACACTTTGCTTAGCTGAACCAATCGGCTGACTCCTCAGGGCAGGTTTTCCAGGCCCACATTAAACCTACTTCTGGGCAACAACAACAAAAACTTTCAAATGGGGATTCTCAATTGAGCGTGAATTTTGGCTAAGATCTGGGTCCAGGAAACTGGTCTGTTCTGCCCAAGTAAGACTTGGGTTGGATAAGATGCGGAATGCTATAGCTTTCTTGCGATGCAAGACGGCATGCTTGAATTCATGTACTCAACAAAGCAAGTATTACTTCAAATATGCTCTATTACCGAGCAGGAGGAATCATTTTGACTCCACCCAGTTACCAATTTAGCCGGAACGGGGCCCTTGGTTGGTTCAGGAATGTGGCAAAGTACCTGGACACTCCAACAAGAGAGCCGTGTGCAGCCCAAGGAAGCCAGGTACTTCCATCGTTCTTTACTATGTTTCGGTGGAGGGACTTTTTTCAAAGTTGCATTATTTTTGTTGGTCTTGGCTGCCCTGTCTGTGTTCGAGATGCTAGGTGGAGTTTTCTACGCTGTTAGTGGGGTGGCAAAGATGAATTTATGGTGCACCCTGCAGTGACACTAGTCCTAATATCCTAAGGCAGGAATTGTGGGAATGACCTGGATAACCGCAGACCTTCAATATGCATTCAAATGACATCTTTAATGTCGCCATTACAATGGAAAACAGTGAGCCACATTTACTAGAGTTATTCCCAGCCACTTGAATAAACAGCACTTTTGACATGAAAGAGGAAAGCAATCATAGGAATATTTTAATTATCTGAAAAATCACAGTCATACGTAACGATATGATACAATTATTCCCATAGGAAAGTCTGTACTCTGTATTATAGTGTAAACACCACTGAATTAGAACATACGGTATGACATCATTTTTAGCACAATGATCCAATCCAGGCTCATTGTGTTTAGGTGACACCCAGAGTTAACAACCAGTTTGAAGGCCTCAGGTGATGATATTTATGGGGAACTCTCAAATGGTGCGTTAATATTGACTCGGAGAATCGCGACCACAGTCTATTACCAGCACACTAAACTCTGAGAGACAGAGAGAGGGAAGAGGACGGGTCAAGGGTCTATGAGAGAGGGAACTCTTTATAAACACAGAGAGAGAGAGAGAGAGAGAGAGAGAGAGAGAGAAAGAGCGATATTGTAATGCCCCATTAACTCTCCAAAACAGTAACTGGGAGAACGAGACAGGGGGGAGAGAGGGAGAGGGAGGGAGAGAAGGGGGTAGAAACAGGGAGAGAGAGAGAGAGAGAGAGAGAGACACAGAGAGGGACAAGGGAGAAGGAGAGAAACTGCAGACAGCACAGCCCTGTGATGCTGGATACTGTATCAGATTCCACCGCAGGATCACACACACAATGAGCACCTCTGTTTCGGCCCACTCACAGCTGCCCTGCTCATTGAGCCCTTCCTGCCAGGAGGTCTTGGGAGAGGAGGACGAACAAATAAAACGACAAACACACACCCATAAAAAAAACATACACGCGGGACAAATATGGAGCCATCCGGGGGTAGACAAGCCACCTCTCTCTCTTTGCCCGCTTTCATTCTCCTCTCTCCCTCTCCTTTAAGTCACACATTTTGGTCACAGAGTAAAGATCACCCTGTACACAGTGTCTTTAAAGGGGAGGACCGGGTGTGTGAAAGGAGTAAACGCCCTGTACTGTAAATGATAATCATTCTATTATCCCTCACGTTGCTTTATTCACAGCAGCCCAGCAGTGAGCTACAGTAATGACAAAATCACATTGAAATTGAAATTGAACTCGGCTATCTATGTATTTCATGCAAATAGCCTACATACAATAAGTAGTATCCATTATCCACCAGGATGTTAGACATTGTTCTTGGAGCCTTTTCTATGTAGGCCTTATTATCATCAACAAAACGTTTTCACATATCAACCAATCAAAACAATCCTAAATGTAAGACCATTGGAACATGTCGTGTAATGTAATGTAAACAAATAGGAGTGGCACAGCTGTTTTAATGTAATTAACTTCATTGACCACTAGATGGAGCCAGGTCAGACACAGAACTCTCCTGACGGCTGTCAGAACAGGGGCCTGTTCAGGAGGGTGAAACGTTACAGAGCGCTCAGATAGAAAAGTACTGAGTAGAGCAGATGTGATTGTCTGTCAAGGTAGAATAAGGTCTCCTGTTAGCTCTATTCATTACATTTCTATCTGCACTTCCAATGGTTCATTTCACCCACAATTCTTTCCAAAGGCATAATTAACATTAATATACAAACGATATATTGGGGCCGAAAATCAATCTATGCTTTGATAGGATGGCATAAAACTGATGGGTAAAGCCTACTGTTTCATTACATTTATGACAGAGTGCATACTGTACATACACCACACATACACACACACAAACACCAATAAAACCAATCGATGCCATCCATAACGGATCACAGTTTAAACACTGAGTCCATACACCCACGCTCCAGATGACCCTATAGACGGGTGCACTGGTGCCCATTACAACTGCAGAGCTTTTGTAACACTGTCCAACGTTCAACAAGGAGAACGAGAATCAGTGCTGAGGAGTGTTCTTCACTTCACCCCGTGGGTAACCTCACGTTTCTCTCCTCCACCCTCGCACCTTTCAGGGGCATCCTTGTACAGCGGCGGCAAATACCCGACAGACACACCACCTGACACCTTGACCCCCCTCACCTTCACTGTCACACAAAGCTGACATTGTTAGAGAGAGACAGAGAGAAAAACAGAGAGAGGGACAACAGGAAAGTGTTGCAGACAGGATGGAATGAGGAGACTAAAACAGGAAGTGAAAAGGGCTAAAACATATGGGAGATGATTGGAGAACACACAACGCTTTTTTTTTTAAAGGCATGAATCCAGACCAAAACCAAGTTTGTCCTCAGTTTTCCTCTCTTTCGTTCTCTGCAATAGAAAGGCATGTGTTCAGCTCAGACTGGAGGCCTGTAATTTACAATCATCATTCTCTGTAGTTATAATGTATTTATAATCCTCCATGTACACAGACAGAAAATCCATTATAACCACCCACACTATAAAAAGAAGTTGTTGAGGCATATGATACATATATTTAGATACAATTAGGACTTAATATGAAAGAATGCACAACTTCAAAGTGAGGTATGTACATACATGTACATACAGGGCTCAGGAAAAACAACTTTTTCAGAAAGCCTAGCTACCGCACGCACACCTCAGTGTCTAGTCCTAATATGGTTATGAATATCTCCGGACGTGTTTTGATTGACAGAGACGTCACAAGACACCAGGTCACATGATCACACAATCTATCGTAGCCCCTGACTACAGCTCAGGCCTAACCTCTTAATGGTTGCATTGTTGTTGTTGTTGTTGTCCGAGACCTGCAGCCTCAAAAACATCAGGCAGTGTAGAAGATCACAATAGTGAAATGTGTACAGGTCAATGCTGTAGAAAACCCACAGGAAAGCACTCATTCTCCAAAGCAAGGGATCGTACCCTCAAGCAATGATAAGTGAATGGTAGGACAAGACAAGCAGGATAGTATGGGGGACAGTGGTGAATCACAGTTCATTCTTTACATTATAAAGTCAATGAGGAGGTGGGTTAGCTACAGCCTGGTTAAAACAGACTGAGTGCTACGTTCACTAATGTTTTACTTAGAGTGTAGTGTTTAGTCTGGTTTAACCAGGCTAGGAAGATTTAAACCTAACCATTGCCCTATGCTACAAAACTAGGCCTATCCCTGATTGGCAGTTCTACTGCAGAGTGCCAACGTGGACCGTGAGGCATGTGGTTCAGTTCAGTCAGTGACTCAGTTGGGCCGTGGACAGGACTTAGCCTTAAGGGAGGATACGTGAACCACAAGGTAGGACCACTAGGCCATAATGTGAGAGGCCTTGGTGCCCTACTAAAACGTGCAGCCCAAACAGCCAGCGGCAGAGAATGTTAACTGAGGCATAGCTGGAAGGCTAAAAGATACTGCACACGTCTTCTTGGCAGTTCGGCCTAGTATCCAACAGAAGCACAAGCAAGAATCCAACTCGGGGAGCAACAACTTAGTGCCTTTCCGTGTTAAACACATGGCTTAAATTGACCCCACATCGTAACCAGGTGCTCCACAACTCTGTTTTACATGTAGGCCTAAAAGTCTAAATTCAATGCCTTATATAGACATACAACATACAGTGTTGGTACTTTTTAATGCAGCCATAGCTGCCATGCAGCTCTACAGCACTCTGCACAACCAGGAAGGAGTCCGACTGGAAAACAGTGAAATCAAACCAGACTGAGGCCTAAGCAAAGTATTACCGAAGAGCTTCCGGCCGATTCACCACTGAGCCGAGGAACGGTGACTAAGTCAGGCTCGTTAAATAGTGCTGCGGAACGAGGCAGGTGACAGAACGATAAGGTATCACCGTCCTTGTTTGTGGAGGCACTTGGCAACGGTCCATCCAAGTCTGGAAATACCCTTCAGAAAATCACCTGTCGTTCTGAAATCTTTATAGGTGAGCACTACCTTGAGTTAGAACAGCATTTGAGGTGGGGAGATGATGGCAGGCGACAATTTGTAATCTCTAAATGGCCCACTATGTTATATGAAGGGGGTTAGGGGTTGCATAGACCATACAAGCAGCCGTTGCAACACAGCAACTTCCAGTGAATTGTCCCCAACAGCAAAGCCGTGTGATTCTCTTGCGCCGGGGTCTCTGCAACCATACGATGTGGAAATCATTGGTCTCTAAAACACTTACCGTGCTCATAAAACGAAGAGAATTCTAAATGACTAGGACCATGAATTATAACTTCAGTTCAGTTCCTGAGTAATACTGCAATAACAGAATGCTATTTATATGCTATTTATAGTATAACATCTCATGTATGTCCACTCATGGACAGCTGATGCCTTCAAATGTATAAAATATTGCCTGTCTGAAATAATTGATACAAATCGACATGCAAAAGTATCCGTCTAGGTTTCCGGACACGCCTGCACACACTTCCTGCAACCAGGGAAATGACAGTGACTGGTTCACCAGGAACAGGAGACCTAGACTGACAGTGTATGATTATGCTTTGGCATGTCAATTCTCAGAAAACAGCTTGAAGATGTCTAACTATCTCCCTCGCAAAACCCAAATCACCTCCCTCAAAAGCAGAGCGCTGAAAGAGCCTCTAGTCTGATGGGCAACTGCGGTTCGTCTGAAACGTGACCATGACATTTACGGTTGGCAGCGACCATGAACTGGTTCGGCCCTTTTTAACACGGCAAGATTTAACATCTACAGCTGTACACGATTGATACGCAGTTCGGGCCTTCGGCTGTGCATGTTTCACATCTACAGGGCGACCGCAGTCTGGGCCAAGCCCTAAGTCTATCTCTGGGTGTGCAGAGTGGGATGTGGGCAACCGGGGGTGTCGGTTCATGACCCATCGTGGATGCCCCTTTGGTTTGCCTTTGTCTTTGTCACTCCTCAACTCTCATGATAAGTGAATGGAGGAGACGGACACCTCTCATGATAAGTGAATGGAGGAGACGGACACCTCTCATGATAAGTGAATGGAGGAGACGGACACCTCTCATGATAAGTGAATGGAGGAGACGGACACCTCTCATGATAAGTGAATGGAGGAGACGGACACCTCTCATGATAAGTGAATGGAGGAGACGGACACCTCTCATGATAAGTGAATGGAGGAGAGGGACACCTCTCATGATAAGTGAATGGAGGAGAGGGACACCTCTCATGATAAGTGAATGGAGGAGACGGACACCTCTCATGATAAGTGAATGGAGGAGACGGACACCTCTCATGATAAGTGAATGGAGGAGACGGACACCTCTCATGATAAGTGAATGGAGGAGATGGACACCTCTCATGATAAGTGAATGGAGGAGACGGACACCTCTCATGATAAGTGAATGGAGGAGACGGACACCTCTCATGATAAGTGAATGGAGGAGAGGGACACCTCTCATGGTACACTAACACTAGGCCCTTGTGACTGAACAGTATCTGGTATCTAGTGTGCTGGTCTGATGAGCTCTCCATCACTGTTGCTAACATGTGAAAAAAGACAAGACAAGGGAAAATCACGAGGACATCAGTTCAGGCATCCAGTTCACATAGATACATGCTCACACTTACATACAGCCAAAAGCATGCCTGTGGCATAGGCTAAGGACAAGTAGCCAGGACCATACTGCTCGGCCACACAGTGACTCTATTCACTACCTCTGTGACTGCTAGGGGGAGAACGAGTGAGAGAGCGCAGGGGAAAGAGGGTGTAAGTGAGGGAGGGTGTTTTGGTTAGAACAAGTGAGACTGTTCTTTGAAATGAGGTTAAGGAATATCCATGTTAAGCAAATATTGCCGACCTATTTTGTTCATTTACAAAACCCTGCTTTCATTCCTTTGACCCTCTGTGTGTGTCATGCTATAATATGCACACTCTCTTTTTCCCAGCGGGATGAGAACAAACCGTAGGGGCAGACTTTCTGAGGGAGCCACAGCACAGCCCGTCTCTAATTCGGGCTTTCATTGCCTGGGTGGGGACCTGTTAAGTCTTTAGTGTGTAGCCCATATCCACATGCCATCTGTGAGCGTCATAAACCAAGGAGCTATCACGCTGTAGCATGGGCAGTAACAGGGGTTTGAAGGAACGTTTAGATACTGTCTTGTCGTACTGATGATGTGCGTAAGTTAACACCCGCGCATTAACTCACGAGTGCGCACACAGGGCGCCCAACTACGGAAATAAGCTATTATTCTATGGATTCATATACCTCTCGTTAAGTATGAACTATAATAAAAGAGAAATCACTTCTGAACTTTAAAATGATCTGATGCATTTTTGAAAGCGCACTCCATGACGTGCATAACGTCAGAAAAACAGTCCAAGGTGTCAGACACAGAGGCGCACATTCATTTTAAAGGGGCACTTCCACACCTGAAATGGAACAATCCATAGGTTTCACAGCCCCATATACACAAACAAAACTGTTAAAGCGAACATACTCTCGGAGACACTTATACGTTTACTCTCCATTCCCCTCTCTCTCTCTCTTCGACTCGCTCTCGCAGAAGCGCACACTCCCGTATAATAACCTATTCATAAAAAGCTCAAATGTTCATACTTCCTCCTCCAAAACACACACAGGAGTCAGACGACGGGAAAATGCAATCTGCTCTGCAATCTGAAATAGGAACTCGAGCCAAAGAACACAGAAGAGCTTTCGAAATGTTTTAGAAACCACCACACGTACACACTAGCATCTATTCCCACCTAAAGCGCATAGGGCATTAAAGCATAATTAACCAAAACCGCAGAATAAAGTCCCATCCCGAAGAGAACAACAAAGTATTTTGGAAGTATAGCCTATATTATTATATTACATTGCCAATATCTTGCAAAATGTTTCCCATGCAGACACTACAAGCAGTGCTCTTTTTACGTGGACCATTTTGGGATAAAGCTCAATATGCAATTGCTATATAAAACGGTAGGATATTATTGTTATGTTATAATATAATTATGTGAGTGGCTATAGTATTAGTATAATAATGTGCCACCTTTAATGGTTCAATTGTAGGCCTATTTAAATTGGCCAAGTGTGTCATTATAGTTACCAATGTTCAACTGAATAAATAAATAATTAAGACAAGTTTAATCCTATAGAAGTCATTTTTAACTAAGAGCATAGCTTGTCGAGTTGATGGAATGAATGGTACCACTGTGTTAAAAATAACGTGAAAGATCCAAATGCGCACGTTATAATCTAGTGGTCAGTCACGGAATTACCATCCTGCCTTGAAGACATTCTTTGACACCAAATTCTTCGAAAAACAATTATGCATTGACGCTGTTGACGGTTAAAATAAAACGTTACCCATATATAAATAAACATTATTATAATCATAATGACAATTGATTATAAAAGCGTAATTGTTAATTGTCTAATTCAAATGATTGATTGGCTATTGTCAATTAGGCTATTATTAAGCATAAACTTCTGTTCACTTTAAACTGTTTCTTGTTTAAAAAAAATCATCATATAAATCAATAATATGATTCAATCATGATACAATAACTTCATAAAAACAATGATAACTATTTTTTGAAACGGCAAAAAAAACAATAGAGGCGACCAATGTTAAACAATGTCAGTTAAAGGCTTTCACAAGTAGGCCTAAAGACAGGACGGAACACAAAAGAACGGTCTCTATTGTCACAGTACTAACATCCATTCCTAGTGCAAAACCCTCCTCGCAAAACAAGAGGGTGATGAGAGGTGACGGTGATGGGCAGGGGCGGGTGCACGGGGTGAACTGGTAAACATCTAATCAAGTCCCCATAAAATGTCCACAGTCATTACTCTGACTTTGCCACGGTATATCCACGTACGCACAGGCCTACATCCAGTAGCAGGAAATATACAGGTGAAGAGAACGATAAATCAGACGTGAACTCTCTCCGTAAAGTATCTCACTATAACGTTGGCTGCTTAACGCACCGTCCTATCCTATGGTCCCGTCTGGAATGAAAGCGCGTCCATGCGTAATGGCGCACGAGCTCCAAAACGTCCCTTAATTCATCTAACAAAGCTCGTTTCTTTTACAACTATTATCAAATGTAGGAGAAAATATTACATTCACAACAACCACAAAACTCGTCTAAATATCTGGAATGGTTGAGCCGTTGGGCGAACTGACTTGACACCTGTCAGGGCAGCGCCTTTCACCACGGCCTCTTGAAGAAGGAGAGATACAAACCCATGAAAACGTCAAAATATTATTTCAGTAGAACATTAAAAGAATTAGAAACCCTGTTCCCTGTACTGTTTTGGAGTAATGTAGGCTAGCAGTAAAGCACCACGGGTCACCTATAAACCGATGCTACAATCATTGGAAATACTGCCAAGCAACATTACTTTTCGAAAGCAAATACGCACGGTGCGGGCAGTCAGTCAGTGCTTGACAATTATGAGATTTGGTAGAATTTTACATAGCATTTCAGACAAATATTTAGCTGCTAAGTCTCACTGGAACGCTCAGCGTAATTCTTCAAAAGAAAAGGCATCTTACCTGCTCGAGCCACGGGTAGTTGGCACAGCGCGAGCACCAGAGTTACCAAGGCAAAAGAGGAAAGGTCCACGCTCCATGGTCTCCGCTTCTTCCGAAAAGGGCAATCTCGAATATCCATTGTTTTGTAGCTGTTTGACGCTGGACTATATGATCGGATATGTTCAAATTAGATATCCTCTCTCACAGAAAGTCAGTGGAAGAGAATTTCGACTGGACCTTCTGTGAGGCAAAAAACAACGTATTTGAACTCTTCTTAACGCTTATTTAATAAGTTACCTATATCTACCTATGCTATGTACAACATTTAAATAGTAAAAGGGGTACGATCAATAAATATTTGATTTTATATTCCAAGTGCTAAAGCCCCATTGAGTCAGCGGAGTGGATATGAGTGCCCACAGCGGAGAGAGCAGAGAGAGACCTGAATTCACTCCCTCTCCTTTCTCTCTCGTTCTCTCTCCCCTTTCCTACTTTCTCCCACGAAAAGTGAGAGAGAGAGAGAGTGAATGACTGAGTGGCACAAGGGAAGGAGGGAGGGAGAGATTGTGAGCAATTACGCGCGCGGCAGACGTGTGAGAAAAAATGTAGAGTTGCGAGAGGAAGAGAGCATGCAATAAATGGAACGTTTATAATAAATATTCACCCCTTACTAGGCTATGTTTCTATTGCATGCGGGGTAATATTATTGCCTAAGGGAACCATGCATAATCCTGAATGTAAACCTGTCACTGTCTTCTTATTATGGGCACCTTCACTCTATTTCCTAATTTCCATCCTTGTCTTAGTATCCGTGGCACTGTGTTGCGCTCTTTCCAGGCATATGCTCGCTTTTTAAAATATTAGTGTCTGTCTGTCTGTCAAACTGATTTTTTTCTGTCCCGGTATATCCCAATAAAAGAGCTGGGCAGTGTAAATCTGTGTAGGAGTTGCCGCAGCCAATCAGTTCGCCGTCTGAACTCGCAAACGAAAGTAATCCACGCCCATATTAAAATGCCCTCGAGCGTTCCCGTGCTCCTTTAAGGTCTGATTGGTCAGTCCCACGTGGCGTCAGAAGTTACCCAGGTGCGACAGTGAGGACGTTTATTTTAGAGCAGGCACATTTCTCATGATCATAACTTGAATATATCAATTTTCATTCCCATAGCTGTTTTATGACACGGGGGGGTTACATGAGGGGTCTAGATATGACAGGGTTAGGGTTCAGAGTTGGGGTCAGTTCCTTTTTATTAAAAACATGAATTGAATAGCAATCGATCCGCTGAATTGACCACTTGAAGCCAACAGGTAGGTGTAATGTCCTAGTTATGATGCATGTATGACCCCTTTACAACGTCTTATAACAATCGCATAATGAGCAGGACTAAATAACAAAAGTTTGAGACATTGAAAAGGGTATGCATAAAAATACATAACATATTACAAGTCTTGTTAGAAGACATTATAAAGGCTCATACATGACTATAAGAAGTTATGAATCTGTCTGGATGATTTAAGTAAAGTTTTACAGAATATCATTATATACGGTGCCTTCAGAAAGTATTCAAACTCCTTGACTTTTTCCACATTTTGTAACGTTACAGCCTTATTCTAAAACAGATAATACATTTTAAAAACTCAGCAATCTACACACAATACCCCATGAAGGCGAAGCGAAAACAGGTTTTTAGACATTTTGCAAATAAAAAATAAAAAACAGAAATACCTTATTTACATAAGTATTCAGACCCTTTGCTATGAGACTCGAAATTGAACTCAGGTGCATCCTGTTTCTATTGATCATCCTTGAGATGTTTATGCAACTTTATTGGAGTCCACCTGTGGTAAAATCAATTGATTAGACATGATTTGGAAAGGAAAACACCTGTCTATATAAGGTCCCAGAGTTGACAGTGCATGTCAGAGCAAAAACCAAGCCATGAGGTCTAAGGAATTGTCCGTAGAGCTCTGAGACAGGATTGTGTCGACGCACAGATCTGGGGAAGGGTACCAAAACATTTCTGCAGCATTGAAGATCCCCAAGAACACAATGACCTCTATCACTTGTAAATGGAAGAAGTTTGGAACCACCAAGACTCTTCCTAGAGCTCGCCACCCGGCTAAACTGAGCAATCGGGGGAGAAGGGCCTTGGTCAGGGAGGTGACCAAGAACCGAATGGTCACTCTGACAGAGCTCTAGAGTTCCTCTGTGGAGATGGGAGAACCTTCCAGAAGGACAACCATCTCTGCAGCACTCCACCAATCAGGCCTTTGTGGTGACTAGATGGAAGCCATTCCTCAGTAAAAGGCACAGGACAGTCCGCTTGGAGTTTGCCAAAAGGAACCTAAAGACTCTCAGACCTTGAGAAACAAGATTATCTGGTCTGATGAAACCAAGCTTGAACTCTTTGGCCTGAATGCCAAGCATCACGTCTGGAGTAAACCTGGCACCATCCCTACGGTGAAGCATGGCGGTGGCAGCACCATGCTGTCGGGATGTTTTTCAGGAGACTAGTCATGATCGAGGCAAAGATGAACGGAGCAAAGTACAGAGATCCTTAATGAAAACCTGCTCCATAGCTCTCAGGACCTCAGACTGGGAAGAAGGTTCACCTTCCAACAGGACAACAACACAGCCAAGACAATATAGAAGTGGCTTCGGGATAAGTCTCTGAATGTCCTTGAGTGGCCCAGCCAGAGCCCGGACTTGAACCCAATCGAAAGTCTCTGGAGAGACGTGAAAATAGCTGTGCAGCAACGCTCCCCATCCAACCTGACAAAGTTTGTGAGGATCTGCTGAGAAGAATGTGATAAATTCCCCAAATACAGGTGTGCCAAGCTTGTAGCATCATACCCAAGAAGACTCGAGGCTGTAATCGTTGCCAAAGGTGTTTCAACAAAGTACTGAGTAAAGGGTCTGAATACTTATGTAAAAGTGATATTTCAGTTTATTATTATTTTTGATAAATGAGCAATCAAAGTGTCTGAACACTTTCCGAAGGCAATGTATCTTTTAAAGTCCTTTTCTGATTGCCTCTGATGTGAGTGTTCCCATATTTTTTCTTAGGCAGGGTGGTGAAAACCCGAATCAGAAAATAGGGCTGCCAACAACAACATTTTCAATATCCATACTCGCTTTCAGGAGTTGATCGTCAGATGAATTGACAGCTCCAATGGGAAGTGTTTTGTGCAAGTCATGGATGGGAATTATTAAAGTATTCAAACTCATATCCATTATATCCTCTATTTCAAAGGTATCATAAGAATAGCTGTACCTGTGTGGCTCTTTGCTTTGTGACTTGCTGTACAGCGAAACAACCAGTATTTTAGTCCCTTTTTTTTTCAAAAGCAGACTGAAGAGCCAGAAGGCCATCATTCAGTATAATCATCTTTTAATGTTCTTTCTTTGCCTCTTGCTCTTTCTCATTCCCTCTCATTTCTCCCTTTATTTTTTACTGGGATTCTCTGAAAGCAAAAAAAGTTTGTATTTTGTGGTATTTTGACCATCCCTCCCCTCAGTCTCAATCGCTTTGGTGATGCTCGTCTGCAGTTCAGAGGACTAAGTAAGGGATCATTTCGAAGTAGAAAGAACTAAGGTCCTTTTTTTAGGGTCCCGCACCTTGGCACTGTCCAGGCTTTTGCATGAAAGGCCACTTAGGAAAATCATGCTTCCTTTCATAAGAAACTACAGGGATAAGTATACAAAAATATAATGAAAGGAATAATTAACCAGCAATTGTAATACACTACCATCAACTATTGCATCCACCAATTATGAATCAGGGATTATATGGCAACAGCGCTCAGGCAATATTTATAGCTACCAGCAAGACTACTATTGGAAAACCAAAAGAGTCAACCAGAACTTATACACTACATGACCAAAAGTATGTGGACACCTGTTCGTCGAACATCTCATTCCAAAATCATGGGTAAGGGGTGGTCCCCCCTTTGCCGCTATAACAGCCTCCACTCTTCTGGGAAGGCTTTCCACAAGAGCATTAGTAAGGTCGAGCACTGATGTTGGCCGATTAGGCCTGGCTCGCTGTCGGCGTTCCAATTCATCCCAAAGGTGTTTGATGCAGTTGAGGTCAGGGCTCTGTGCAGACCAGTCAAGTTCTTCCACACCGATCCCGCCAAACCATTTCTGTCGTAATGGAACTTGCTTTGTGAATGGGGGAATTGTCATGCTGAAACAGGAAAGGGCCTTGGCCAAACTGTTGGCACAAAGTTGGAAGCACAGAATGGTCTAGAATGTCATTGTATGCTGTAGCGTTAAGATTTCCCTTCACTGGAACTAAGGGGTCTAGCCTGAACCATGAAAAACAGCCCCAGATCAATATCCCTCCTCCACCAAACGTCACAGTTGGCACTATGCATTGGGACAGGTAGCGTTCTCCCGGGATCCACCAAACCCCAATATCGTCTGTCGGACTGCCAGATGGTGAAGCGTGATTCATCACTCCAGAGAACGCGTTGCCACTGCTCCGGAGTCCAATGGCGGCGAGCTTTACATCACTCCAGCCGACGCTTGGCATTGAGCATGGTGATCTTAGGCTTGTGTGTGGCTGCTCGACCATGGAAACCAACTTCATGAAGCTCCCGACGAACAGTTCTTGTGATGATGTTGCTTCCAGAGGCAGTTTGGAACTCGGTAGTAAGTGTTGCAATCGAGGACAGATGATTTTTATACGGTACACGATTCAGCACTCGGCGGTCCCGTTCTGTGAGCTTGTGTTGCCTATCACTTCGCGGCTGAGCTGTTGTTGCTCCTAGATGTTTCCACTTCACAATAACAGCACTTATAGTTGACTGGGGCAGCTCTAGCAGGGCAGAAATTTGACAAACTGACTTGTTGGAAAGGTGGCATCTTATGACAGTCACTGAGCTCTTCAGAAAGGCCATTCTAATACCAATGTTAATCTACGGAGATTGCATGGCTGTGTGCTCGATTTTATACACTTGTCAGCAAAGGGTGTGGCTGAAATAGCCAAATCCAAACATTTGAAGGGGTGTCCACATACTTTTGTAAATATAGTGTATGTCGATTGAAAGACAAACTCTAGAATCTCTGTTGTTGGCCAACTGAGCGAACACAATGGGGTAAACGCAATTGAAAATATTTCAGAATGAGAATTTTTGATATTTGATATTGATATAAAAATGGCTGCATTGGTCCTTTAAAATGAATATAATCACAGCTTTTGTTGAACCTGTGGTTCCCAGATAAACAGTGGCAGGGAAAGGAGAGGGGTGGTCAGAAAAGGACAGATAAGAATGATGATTGGATGAAAGAGGGAAGGGGAAATGATGTGTTGTGCCGTCATAGGCCAAGCAAGAATATCTTTGAACATCTTTGATTATGAACAGCAAAAATAAGTTTCCTAACATTGAAGAGAATACACGGGGCATTCACGCACTCATAGCAACGGTAGTCATAAGCACAACCAGGTGAATATCTATCACTCTGGGAATGTACCACAGCTTATGAACGTACCAAAATGGGCAAAATGACTGACTTCACTCACCCTGAGTACATTTTTGGCACAATGTGAAGGAGAAATTTTACCATGAGAATTGACTGTAAAAACATTATTACAGTGTACAATCTGCTGATAAAACAAGCAGATGCTCTTACTAAATCTGGGCAGCAGGTTTTAGGGTTAAGTCTGAACTACCAATTACGGAGTTTACCTTGAATGCCAGCCTCTTTAAATTAATAAAGCCTAGTCATTTGCCGGCAGTAATTTTAGGGTTAAGACAAAGACCGCAAGGCTCCGTGGTTCATCGTGATCAGGGTTGGCCTCCCACGTGCCGGATTTTCAACACTCAGCTAGCGAGAACCAATTACATTTCATTGGCTATGATGATGTCACTTGATTTACTGACGGGCTTCTGCGTTGCTGTGCCAAATAATAATAAACCAAACGAGAGCTGGCCGGGGGAGTTGAGGGGGGTGCAAAAGAATAGCAACGAGTGCCGTAGAGACAGACACAGCAAGTGCTTGTGGGTAGCCTGGCTATTTCCAAAACTGGAACCTTGTAATTACAATAAAGCGACCATATTATACTGTTGACTTCCTTGAAAAGTCTGTATTTTACTGGGCAGGGCTGCAAACCGAGCACACACACCCTACTCGCCACATAACACAAAAATAGATCAGAGAGGGGGTGGGAGGAAATGGGGCGAGGGAGGGGTTGGGGTATTAATGTAGGATTTTAGCACAGAGTGAATGTGTGTGTGTGTGTGTGTGTGTGTTTGACACATGCATGGCCCTGGGCACACTGATAGAGGTGATGCAGGACGAGAAGAAGGAATTGAACGAGAGAATGGGTCACTGACGACCGTGAACACACCCAACTAACCACATTCGCTCGAAATAGACATAGAGAGAGAGAGAGAGAGAGAGAGAGAGAGAGAGAGAGAGAGAGAGAGAGAGAGAGAGAGAGAGAGAGAGAGAGTTGAGGCTGAGAGAGAGAGAGAGAGAGAGAGAGAGAGAGAGAGAGAGAGAGAGAGAGAGAGAGAGAGAGAGAGAGAGAGAGAGAGAGAGTTGAGAGAGAGTTGAGAGAGTGTTGAGAGAGAGAGAGAGAGAGTTGAGAGAGAGAGAGAGAATGCATAGGTGGGTGTATTTATCTATGTGTGGGGCGGATGTCTGTGGGGTCTGGAGTTGGTATGCCACCCTGTGTATGATGGCTGTGTGTTGATGGCTGTGTGTTGATGGCTGTGTGTTGATTGCTGTGTGTTGATGGCTGTGTGTTGATGGCTGTGTATGATGGCTGTGTGTTGATGGCTGTGTGTTGATAGCAGTGTATGATGGCTGTGTGTTGATGGCTGTGTGTTGATGGCTGTGTGTTGATGGCTGTGTGTTGATGGCTGTGTGTTGATGGCTGTGTGTTGATAGCAGTGTATGATGGCTGTGTGTGCATGGTGAGTGGTGAGGTGGATCTGTCGATATCAATGGAGGCTGCTCAGCGTTGCATTTTAGTAGGCCAATACTGGGCATCAGGTAGTCTGGCGGTTAGAGTGTTGGACCAGTAACTGAAAGGTCGCTGGTTTGAATATCCAAGCCGACAAGGTGAAAAATCGCCCGATGTGCCCTTGAGCAAGGCACTTAACCTTAATTTGTTCCAGGGGCGCCGCACTACTATGGCTGACCCTGTAAAAACAACACATTTGACTGCACCTGTCTGGTGTATGTGACAATTGGACATGTTATTTTTTTTACTGAGTGTGATTGCCTCTATAGGCATGTTTTTACAATGGGTTAATACGTGTGCGTTGGAATACTTCAAGCCATGGAAAGGTACAGGCAGGAAAAATCATAGGAATGAATAGTGAAGGAGGGAAGGGGGTACAGTGGCAAGCAGAGGTAGAGGGGGAATGAATGAGGGCCATTGATGAAGAGAGAGAGAGAGAGAGAGAGAGAGCGGGATCAAACAGTATTTACACAGGGAGATTCTAGAAAAAAAATGGAGGTGGGGAGGGGAGGGGCAGTCGACCAGGGGGTTCACTTCAGCTGACCTACTGTCCTACAACATGACTAAACTGTGTATTTCGGGAATCGGTAAACCTACAAGGGTTTCATGTTAGAATCATTTAAACAGCCCATTCCTTCAATCACCTCACTGTCAAAAGGGACAGTTCACCTTTTGAAAGTTGTATCTTATTCTATGTCCAGACCGAAACACAAGCAGGAGAAGATTCCAGATGAAATATGCCAAAAACCACACCCTCATAAAATGAGGTAGCATCCTTCTCCATTGTGGCTTTAAGGTGATTGGTGCATCTTGCAGCTTACCTTGAAAATATACACTATATATTCAAAGAGTATGTGGACACGCCTTCAATTTAGTGGATTCGGCTATTTCAGCCACAGCCGTTGCTGACAGGTGAATAAAATTAAACACACCGCCATGCAATCTCCATAGACAAACATTGGCAGTAGAAGCACTGGCACTGTCATAGGATGTCACCTTTCCAACAAGTCAAATGTCTGCCCTGCTAGAGCTTCCCCGGTCAACTGTAAGTGTTGTTATTATGAAGTGTAAATGTCTAGGAGCAACAATGGCTCAGCTGCAAAGTGGTAGGCCACACAAGCTCACAGAACGGGACCACCGTAAAAATCGTCTGTCCTCGGTTGCAATATTCACTACCGAGTTCAGAACTGCCTCTCGAAGCAACGTCAACACAAGAACTGTTCGTCGGGAGCTTCATGAAATGGGTTTCGCCTGAGTATATCTTTATGCCTTTGTGTATGTAACAAAGATCACACATGACAACCACTAAGATCTATTTGTTTATTTATTATAAATCTGTGATGACTATATTATACATCTGACCAGATTTCTCTTGTACACACAATGATTCAGACATGTATTCATTTACTTGTGTCTTAAGGAACTCAGTTTGGTGACCCCTGCTCTACAGAGTCTATTCGCACGGTCAGCAGGAGCAGGCAACGCACAGCGTCATGCTAACGTCAACATGACCCACCTAACCATCCCTCTATCCACAGAAGCCAGCTGACCGCTGAAGTTCCGGCCCGGCTGCTGTTAAGTACTCTCACCACCAGCAACAAATTGTCACGACTTCCGCCGAAGTCGGTCCCTCTCCTTGTTTGGGCGTGCTCGGCCGGTCGACGTCACCGGCCTTCTAGCCATCGCCCAACCACTTTTCATTTTCCATTTGTTTTATCTTTGTTTTACACACCTGGTTTCAATTCCCCAATTACATGTTCATTATTTAACCCTCCGTTTTCCCCATAGTTTTTGTGCGTGTTTGTTGTATTGTGGGCTCAGTATTATCGACTTGTATTTGAAAGTCTTGAGTAAATGTACGTGTATTACTCATCTCTGTTGTCCTGCGCCTGACTCCTCTGCACCAGCTACACCCAGACCTATTACACAAATGGAATAGTTCACATACTTGCTGCCTCTCATCTTTCATCCTTCACAATCGAAACCCCTAGAACAGGATTGTTTTTCAGTACAGCGTCATTTCATTCTAAAATGCTACATTCATGTTGGGAACATGAAAGGGTCCCCCGTGTTACAAAATGTAAGTCTACACCAATGACAACACAAACGACACAAATTACAAAAGCAAAGTAACAACATAGCTATCAAACGCCACACCCAGGCATTAACATAAATGACTCAGAATTGGGCCCTATCCCCAGTCACCAAATAGCTACCTGGAATATCAGCATTGACCCTTTCTGCACAACAGTTGTTGACTAATCACATATGCTGCTGCTACTGATCACTACCTATCATGTTGCGTAGTCACTCTATTCCTAGTTAGAGTGCATTCATCAAGTATTCATACCCCTTGACTTATTCCATATTTTGTTGTGTTAAAGGCTGAATTCAAAACGGATTAAATTAATTATTTTCCTCGCCCATCTACACAAAATACCCCATAATGACAAAGTGAAAACATGTTTTAAGAAATGTTTTAAAATGAAACACAGACATATCTAATTTACATAAGTATTCACACCCCTTTGCTATGCCACTCCAAATTGAGCTCAGGTGCATCCCATTTCCTTGAGATGTCATTACAACTTGACGAGTGCACCTGTGTCTCATTCAATTGTTTGGACATGATTTAAAAAGAAACACACCTGTCTTTATAAGGTCCCACAGTTGTGGGCGCATGTCAGAGCAGAAACTACACCATGAAGTTCAAGGAACTGTCTGTAGATCTCCAAGATTTATGAGGAGGCATATATCTGGAAAAGGGTATAAAAAACATTTCTAGAGTGTTGAAAGTTTCTCAAAAGCACAATGGTCTCCATCATTGAGAAAAAAAAACAAGCCATGAGTTCTAAGGAATTATCTGATGAACTCTGAGACAAAATTTTGTGGAGGCACAAATCTGGGGATGGGTACCAAAAGATTTCTGCAGCATTGAAGATCCCCAAGAACACAATGACCTCTATCATTCTTAAATTGAAGAAGTTTGGAACCACCAAGACTCTTCCTAGAGCTGGCCACCCGGCTAAACTGAGCAACCGGGCCAAGAAGGACCTTGATCAAGGAGGTTACCAAAAAAACAATGACCACTCTGACCAAACTACAGTTTCTTGGCTGTGATGGGAGAACCTGCCAGATGGACAGCAGTCTCTACAGCACTTCACTAATCTGTGCTTTATGGGAGAGTGGCCAGATGGAAGCCATTTCTGAGAAAAGGGCACATGACAGCACGTTCTGGAGTTTGCAAAAAAAGACACATGAAAGACTGAGAGCATTAGGTAAAAGGTAAAGGACTCTGTGGTCTGATGAAACACCAGTCCAGCATCATCCCTACTGGGAAGCATGGTGGTGGCAGCATCATCCCTATTGGGAAGCATGGTGGTGGCAGCATCATCCCTACTGGGAAGCATGGTGGTGGCAGCATCATCCCTACTGGGAAGCATGGTGGTGGCAGCATCATCCCTACTGGGAAGCATGGTGGTGGCAGCATCATCCCTACTGGGAAGCATGGTGGTGGCAGCATCATGCTACGGGGACACTTTTCAGCGGCAGAGACTGGAAGACTGGTAAGGATAGAGGGAACAATGAAGGGAGCAAAATACAGGAAAATCCTTGATGAGAACCTGCTAAGAGAGTGCAAACAACCTTAGACTGGGGCGAAGATTTAGTTCCTGCAGGACAATGACCCCAATCATACAGCCAAATAAATGCTGGAATGGCTTCAGAACAAGAATGTGAAATTCCTTGAGCGGGTCAGCCAAAGCCCAGAGTTAAATCCCATAGAAAATCTGTGGAAAGACTTGAAGATTACTGTTCACCTTCGCTCCCCATCTAATTTAACAGAGCTTGAGTGATGGAAGGAAGAATGGGAGAAAATGCCCAAATCAAGATGTGCATAGCTGATACAGACATACCCAAGATGACTCACAACTGTAATAAAAGGTATTGACTCAGGGGTGCGAATACTTATGTAACTGAGATATTTCTGTATTTTATTTTCAATACATTTGCGAAAATGTATACTGTGTGTGAATGGGTGAGAGATAAAAATGTATTTAATTCATTTTGAATTCAGGATGTAATAACAAAATGTGGAATAATTCAAGGGGTATGAATACCATCTGAAGGCACTGTATGTGTACATTTGTACCTCAATTACCTTATGCCCCTGCACATCGACTCGGCACATGGTACCCCGCGTATCTAGTCACGTTATCGTACTTATTGTGTATTTATTATTAATTGTATTACGTGTTATTACTTTCCTATTATTTCTCTACTTTTTGTTTCTCTCTACATTGTTGGGAAGGACCTGTAAGTAAGCATTTCACTGTTAGTCTATACCTGTTGTTTACGAAGCACGTGCCAAAAAAAAACATTTTATTTGTGTATGTTGGGACAATAATAAAGGAAACAACTGAGGGCCAGAGTTTACAGGAACAGATACTGGGCCTGTGTTAAGTCTACCTGAGACACTCTAAAGGTCCACCATACTCAAGAGTGGACCTCTGTGGTTCTGTTCTCACTGAGGTGAATGAGGTACTTCCCAACAGGACTGGTCAATATGGCATGCGATAGGGGAGGAGAGGGAATGTACCACTGGGGTGTTGTGGAGGGGGGGTCGGGTGGCAGGGGAAAGGCAGGGAAAACAGAAGGAGACAGGACGCAGCAGAGACGGGCCCAGTGGTACAGTAGAACCTTGGAGGAAGGGGGGTGTAGAGGAGGAGAGTGGCGAGAACTGTGGAGTCTTCATCCCATACAGCCTTACCCAAGACCAGCTGTACACTGGACGTGTTAATGATTATTCAGGTGAACAATATGCCACATATTAAACAGCCTGATAAATGAACTTTAAGGGTCATTCCACACACAGTCTACAACTTATTAATAACTTAACAGTGTTTCCCAAAGTGCGGGAGTGAGGGGGGGACAAATGTTAAATTGTCTTCAATTCCCCCCTTCACACATGATTTGAGGCTATACAGTCAAACAAGAATTCGAAAAAATATTGGCAAAACAGGGACAACAAAGCAACTGTGAACAACGGATGAAATAGTATATAAAAACACGATCAAATATGAGGAGACCGGTGCAATTCCCACAGAAGAAAAGCAAATGTACCACAAGCAGCCAAAGTTCATTGGTTTCAACACTCATTCAAATCTAAATGAGATTCCACCTCCCCATTCAGTTTTGATCCTGCAAGGCCTGTTGGTAGCATTAGACAAATGAAACCATCAGATATCATTATTTTATTCATTATAACAGGAAGCCGCAGAGACGGGCCCAGTGATCATGCTCTAGAACCCCCAGTCCTTGGTTAGGATTGGTTAGGTGTAAGCAATATTAGGGCAAGATGGAGAAACTACCATATTTCTTATAAATGACCTATACATTTCTTTCTATGTACATAAGTGTTTCCCAAACTCGGTCCTCAGGACCCAAAGGCGTGCACATTTAATTCTTTGCCCTAGTAATACACAGCTGATTAAAATAATTAAAGTTGGATGATTAGTTGATTATTTGAATCAGCTGTGTAGTGCTAGGGCAAAAAAACGAAATGTGCACCAAGTTTGAGAAACACTGACCTACATGAAGTCCCTGGAGGCTATGGGTTGTTTTTGGACTGGGACTTATCTAGCTCTTATTAATAGGTGGCCAAGGACAGGAATGTTTCCTTAAAATCAATGCATTTTGACGATTGGAGTCCCTCAGGGCTCAGTGCTTGGTTCCTTGTTGTTCTCTGTTCACATTCCTATGGTCACGTTATCAATGTTTCTTACAAAATAATAACCAATCAGCAACCAGGCAGAGTCTGACTGTGTGATACTAGTCACGGCACCACAGTAACAGATTATGTCCCATCCCTGGCCCCACCTGGGCACGAACTAGGGACCTTCTGCACAACAATATTTCACACTCACGAAGCAGCGGCCTAACCAATCATTCTACCAAAGCCATGGTTTTGGTTGAGCAAGAGCGACACTACTTCAAGTCTCAGACAGGGTGATGTCCCCGCTCAATGCTCGCTCTGGTGCTCAGCTAAACTCCTAGCAATACTACAGCCGCTACACATACCTTCATAGCCTCAACTGAGCGTTTCATACCACAAAGGCCTATCCATTCAAATAACTCTCCAATGCAAAGAACCTGAGATTGATCTTGGACAACTACATTTCAGGGGATATCATTGACTTGATGTCATGCACATTCTTTCACTACAAAATCAATTGAATTTGACCAATCCTGACACAAACAGTACTCCTTCTGACTGGACCACTAACAAAACCCATTTTACCTTTGGAGCTAATCCAGCTGCTGCCAGTCTGGTCCTGACAAGTCCTGCCTCCCGGTTCCAGCTTGTTTAAATAAAAAAAAATGAAATGAAGTGTACTGAAATAAATGGGTAACACAATGAAGCCACTTTAATTAATAAGACATTCATAATCATCACTCATTCACTAATAGAATGTAAACTATACCTATCTTATGAGTGCTTTCTCATTAAAGTTACCAAACAGCAGGCAAATGATTGGCCTACAAAATATCTCCTCAGTGATCCGAAGTGGTGAAACCCACAGTAGCAAGAAATAGAGATTGGGTATGGTTAATCAGGTCAGGGAAAGAGCCCAATAAAAACAATCCCAAAATTAAAGGAACATTTGAGGTCAGCAATTCCTCCTTATGTTTGCCTTTGGAAAGCCATCAAAGCAGTTCCTTGCTTGGTCTCTGTTTGATTTTTGTTTGGTCACATCCGGCCTAGGCTAACACACAGAGAGCCAGTTAGAAGAATACATAACTATGATGATACAGAAGAATACTCCCTCCCCCCTTTCTTCCTTCCTTCCTGTTTGTACTCTTCCCTTCCTTTCCCCATTTCCCCTCTGTGACACATTTCACCCCTCTCACATTCACTCCTGGCAAGGATCGATGTACTGATACCCTAGTGTTCTTTGCGGTTACAGTGCAATACATGATAGGCCTACATGCCAACAAAAAAAAATTCTATCTATACTGAAGAAATATATAAACGCAACGTGCAACAATTTCATTGATTTTACTGACTTACAGTTCATATGAGAAAATCATATTTTATAGGCCAAATTAACATTTCATTCCCTGCCAACAGCTCTAGTGGACATTCCTGCAGTCAGCATGCCAATTGCACGCTCCCTCAAAACTTGAGACCTCTGGGGCATTGTGTTGTGTGATGAAATTGCACGTTTTAGAGTGGCCTTTTATTGTCCCCCAGCACAAGGTGCACCTGTGAAATGATCATGCTGTTTAATCAGCTTCTTGATATGCCACACCTGTCAGATGTATGGATTATCTTAGCAAAGGAGAAATCCTCACTAACAGGGATGTAAACACATCTGTGTACAACATTTAAGAGAAATAAACATTTTGTGCTCATGGAACAGTTCTGGGATCTTTTATTTGAGCTGAAGAAACATGGGACCAACAGTTCACATGTTGTGTTTATATTTATGTTCAGTGTAGATTTGAGTCTACACCAGAATCTCATTGTTATTTTGCATAATTGAATGTTCATCAAGATAAAATCAATGTCGGTCTCTATGACGTTTTCTGGTATTACTTTAAAAATATATATCAGCACTCCATGGGCTCATTTCGGCAACAACCATCACATTGTATGGTATAGCCTCTAACTACGGCTGGCTTTGTGATGTGTGTACTTTTATTTTTGGAGCAGAACAGTATTCTCTCAGATCTAGAATTATACAGGAGCAATTAGGGTTAAGTGCCTTGCTCAAGGGCACATCAACAGATGTTTCACCTAGTGGGTTAAGGGATTCAAACCAGTGACCTTTCAGGCGTTGGCTACCTGCCGTTCCCCATGCTTTGGCATATCATTAATTAAATGGTAAGGGGCAAGGGAAACATTGGCCAGTCCCTATCACTGTGTGGAAAGTGTTCCTACTCTTTCCAAGTATACTGAACAAAAACAAACGCAACATGCAACAATTTCAAAATATCTTACAGAGTTACAGTTCATATAAGGACATTTAAATAAATTAATTAGGCCCTAATCTATGGACGTTACATGACTGGTCAGGGGTTCAGCCCCCCCCCCCCCCAGATGATGACTCTGATGTGGTCTGTGGTTGTGAGGCCGGTTGGACGTACTGCCAAACTCTCTAAAACAACGTTGGAGGCAGCTTATGATAGAGAAATTAACATTTAATTCTCTGGCAACAGCTCTGGTGGACATTCCTGCAGTCAGCATGCCAACTGCACGCTCCCTCTAAATTTGAGACATCTGTGGAATTTCTGTTGTGTGATGAAATGTAACATTTTAAAAGTGTCCATTTATTGTCCCCAGCACAAGGTGCAACTGTGTAATGATCATGCTGTTTAATCAGCTTCTTGAAATGCCACACCTGTCAGGTGGATGGATTATCTTGGCAAAGGAGAAACGCTCACTAACAGGGATGTAATCAAATTTGAGCACAGCATTTGAGAGAAATACACTTTTTGTGCCTATAGAACATGGAGTATTTTTTTTTTCAGCTCATGAAACATGGGACCAACACTTTACATGTTGTGTTTATATTTTTTGTTCAGTATAAATCCAAGTCACTAAAGGATACTCCTTACATGAAGCCAAAAGCTACTATAAAACCTACTTTACTGCTTCAATTGTGCATTTACATTTAACTTCTGCATCAAACTAAGTGATCAAACAACATCAAAACAACTACAACCTTTACATGTGTATTTCTTTCAATAAAGATTGCATGACTTTCTGTGCAACTGTTATAACAAATGCCTACTGTGGTCATACTCCACAGCAATAATGGAGTATTAACAATAAAATACTCCATAATAAAGTCATAACTTGTGACAAAATATATATATATATTTTAAAGGACTATGATTTCAGATCACAGAGCTTGCTTTGAAATTAGCAAACAATTTCCCTTTACTAAATTTGATTTGAAGCTCATTTTGTTTTGGGATTTAGGGATAACGTAAATATGTGTAATTGCACAAATTTCACAAACATGGAGAAGTGACAGGGTGTTCTGTAACAGACTGACCTACCAACTCTGTGAACTGTGACAGAGTAACAGAGACATGCCATCAAACACCCTGAAACACTATCCATACTTGGCCTCATCATCACCTTATAAAGCATAACGCATACAGTACCTTCAGAAAGTATTCACACCCCTCGACTTTCTCCACACAATCCAGGTGTGCAAAGCACTTAAGAGACTTACCAAGAACGACTCACAGCTGTAATCATTGCCGAAAGTGATTATACAGTGGGGCAAAAAAGTATTTAGTCAGTCACCAATTGTGCAAGTTCTCCCACTTAAAAAGATGAGAGAGGCCTGTAATTTTCATCATAGGTACACTTCAACTATGACAGACAAAATGAGAGAAAAACATCCAGTAAATCACATTGTAGGATTTTTTATGAATTTATTTGCAAATTATGGTGGAAAATAAGTATTTGGTCAATAACAAAAGTTTCTCAATACTTTGTTATATACCCTTTGTTGGCAATGACAGAGGTCAAACGTTTTCTGTAAGTCTTCACAAGGTTTTCACACACTGTTGCTGGTATTTTGGCCCATTCCTCCATGCAGATCTCCTCTAGAGCAGTGATGTTTTGAGGCTGTTGCTGGGCAACACGGACTTTCAACTCCCTCCAAAGATTTTCTATGGGGTTGAGATCTGGAGACTGGCTAGGCCTCTCCAGGACCTTGAAATGCTTCTTACGAAGCTACTCCTTCGTTGCCGGGCGGTGTGTTTGGGATCATTGTCATGCTGAAAGACCCAGCCACGTTTCATCTTCAATGCCCTTGCTGATGGTAGGCTTTGTTACTTTGGTCCCAGCTCTCTGCAGGTCATTCACTAGGTCCACCCCGTGTGGTTCTGGGATTTTTGCTCACCGTTCTTGTGATCATTTTGACCCCACAGGGTGAGATGTTGCGTGGAGCCCCAGATCGAGGGAGATTATCAGTGGTCTTGTATGTCTTCCATTTCCTAATAATTGCTCCCACAGTTGATTTCTTCAAACCAAGCTGCTTACCTATTGCAGATTCAGTCTTCCCAGCCTGGTGCAGGTCTACAATTTTGTTTCTGGTGTCCTTTGACAGCTCTTTGGTCTTGGCCATAGTGGAGTTTGGAGTGTGACTGTTTGAGGTTGTGGACAGGTGTCTTTTATACTGATAACAAGTTCAAACAGGTGCCATTAATACAGGTAACGAGGGGAGGACAGAGGAGCCTCTTAAAGAAGAAGTTACAGGTCTGTGAGAGCCAGAAATCTTGCTTGTTTGTAGGTGACCAAATACTTATTTTCCACCACAATTTGCAAATAAATTCATTAAAAATCCTACAATGTGATTTTCTGGATTTTTTCCCCTCATTTTGTCTGTGATAGTTGTGGACCTATGATGAAAATGACATGCCTCTCTCATCTTTTTAAGCAGGAGAACTTGCACAATTGGTGGCTGACTAAATACTTTTTTGCCCCACTGTATCATGTATTGACTCAGGTGTGTGAATACTTATGCAAATTAGATATTTCTGTATTTCATTTTCAAAACATTTGCAAACATTTCTAAAAACAAGTCTGTAGGTGTGTGAGGAAAAACATATTTTTTGAATCCATTCTGAATTCAGGCTGTAACACAACAAAGTGTGGAATAAGTCAAGGGGTATGAATACTTTCTGAAGGCACTGTACCTTCTCCAGGTCTACCTGCATCTTTCACTTTTGACCTTAGAAAGAAACAGGATGGGACCGAAAGAAGGATAAAAACATGTAGAAAATGTGACCGATAACTGGATAGAATGAAGGAGGGGTTAATACTGACAGGAGAGGAACGGACCCAATGTCTTAAAATCGGATTATTTCGACGAGATGGAAAGGAACATGAGGGGTAAACAGACAAAAAAAAAGATTTTAAAAGACACAGACACGCGGATTAAAATAGATTAGAGCATGACCTTCAAACCAAGTTCTTCAGTGATCGCGTGTATAACAAATATTTCATATCTTAAATGTGAGTATAGTGCTTCTTCATTGCACCGTGATTAAAGCAATCAAACAGTACAGAAATCGGAAGCCTTTCCATATGTGAATATTTGCTGAGTCGAAGTGATCAGTTCACAAGTTCAATCAAATTATGTCTGCAAGCAGCAAGGTGGGGGAGTTCTTTAACCACACATTGCCCACCAAACAAAAACATTTGATTTAATACTCAGCAATAATATTCATTTAGAGAAATCAAACATTTGAGGCATGAGAGTTTAAAAAGGACGTGGAATTTTGTCCCAGCATAAAGGCCCCATTATGCCACCCCTAACACATAGGGGAATTGGACAAGGAGGAGACGAGGGAGATGGGTGGGAGGAGAGGAACAGGATTGGGGAGGGACTGGGAGTTGGAAAGGAAAAGTTTTAAAAAGACCCTGAGAGAGGTGAAGAAGGCGTTGCAAAAGAGGCCCCCACAGTGTGCAGCTGAGAGTAAGGTAGATGTAAAGTAGAGGGAGAAGCCGATTTATTTATTTTTTATTTGTATATATTTTAAATTGAACCTTTATTTAACTAGGCGAGTCAGTTAAGAACAAATTCTTATTTACAATGACAGCCTACACCGGCCAAACCCGGACGACGCTGGGCCAATTGTGCGCCGACCCTATGGGACTCCTAATCAAGGATTAGGAGTCCCATAGGCAATCATTTCAGCCAATGCATGTCAAATGTGACTAAACATGAGTCAAAGATATATGGAGGTTCACACATAGGCCTACAATACATTTGAACCACTGCTTGACATCAAGCTTATCATGTCTCTGTCAAGGTACGTGCTCCCTCTGCTGGACACAATTGGAACAACAGACGCAACATCCTCGGCGTTACTGTGCATCTTTGTTGTCGGTACTGAGTACTACTGACTGAGGACAGGTTCCACTTCAATCGAAATCCAATGACTCACAATAAAGCTGTAAATCTGTATTGCTTGTGTAACGTAAAGTTTGACTCGGTTAGTGTGCAGAAATAACGTGAAAATTACGTAAGTACTGAGCAGAAGGAATTTTTACCATTTCAGTCATAGCTGCTGTATGACAAAGTACTTTCGGGGGGTATTTCATTGGGATCCCCATTAGCTGTTGCGAATGCCGAAGCTACTATTCCTGGTGTCCACACTAGACTTGACTCCATTGCCTAAGACGTTAAAACTAACCTACCGCAATTTTTCATCGGGCTACTGGTTGTTACACTGACCAAGCCTGCAAAACATGACTTTGAACAAGACATGTTTGAAACTATAATTGATTTTTTTAAATGGGGAATTCAATTATAATACGGTAGATACATCTGAAGAGAGGCTGGAGCCTCAATAACTGGGGACGATTACTGAATATGAGTTGTAGAAAGTTGGCAGGCTGTATAGGCCGAGGACTAGTTTAAGTCTGCTATTTAGGCTATTGACGTGGTCTGTGATTTAAGTTCGGCATTTTACCGATTCTAAAAAGTTATGTCTGTGGGCCCAAATCCCCGGGTTATTGTGCAAATCCTCTAGAAGGCTTTTGTAATTGAGGGAAAGACACAATGTTGACCGAGAAGAAAATCAAACCAATGAGTTCAAATTGAGGGAGGAGCCAGGGGCGTGGGGAGAGAACAGACAATAAAACTTGTACAGAGAAACGGTCATTACCAAACAGCGATGAGAGAAGGACGGACACACTTTCCGCGGCTGGGCAGTTTGTTACAGCAGGCCGGGGTAGAAAGGACACAGGTCGGCGCTCCCTCTGGTGGATTCATCGCTAAACTACAGCGCCACTGGGCACTCGAGGCCCGGGGGTCCTGCTGGACTGAGGACCATACCATCCCATTTCTTGACACGGGGGAGGCCAATCAAGAGATTTCCATTTATTAGACAACCAGTTACTTTCTCTAAGAAGCCTGTTGAAAAGGCTTAAACTGATTCATATCAAATCAGAACATCAGAATGTATAATTGATCTACAGTTGAAGTCAAAAGTTTACATACACCTTAGCCAAATACATTTAAACTTATTTTTTCACAATTCCTGACATTTAATCGGAGTAAAAAGTCCCTGTTTCAGGTCAGTTAGGATCACCACTTTTTTTTTAAAGAATGTGAAACAGAATAATTGTAGAGAATTATTTCTTTCAGTTTTTAATTCTTTCATCACATTCCCAGTGGGTCAGAAGTTTACATACACTCAATTAGTATTTGGTAGCATTGCCTTTAAATTGTTTAACTTGTGTCAAACGTTTCAGGTAGCCTTCCACAAGCTTCCCACAATAAGTTGGTTGAATTTTGGCCCATTCCTCCTGACAGAGCTGGTGTAACTGAGTCAGGTTTGTACGGCCTCCTTTCTCACACACGCTTGTTCCGGCCACAAAATTTCAATAGGATTGAGGTCAGGGCTTTGTGATGGCCAATCCAACACCTTGACTTTGTTGTCCTTAAGCCATTTTGCCACAACTTTGGAAGTATGTTTGGGGTGATTGTCCATTTGGAAGACCCATTTGTGACCAAGCTTTAACTTCCTGACTGATGTCTTCATTTGTTGCTTCAATATATCCACATCATTTTCCTACCTCATGATGCCATCGATTTTGTGAAGTGCACCAGTCCCTCCTGCAGCAAATCACCTCCACAACATGATGCTGCCAACCCCCGTGCTTCACGGTTGGGTGATATAATATAATTATATAATTTGCAAATAAATTCATAAAAAATCCTACAATGTGATTTTCTTTTCTCATTTTGTCTGTCATAGTTGAAGTGTACCTATGATGAAAATGACAGGCCTCTCTCATCTTTTTAAGTGGGAGAACTTGCACAATTGGTGGCTGACTCAATATTTTTTTGCCCCACTGTACATCCATAGGTACACCTCCAATTGACTCAAATGATGTCAATTAGCCTATCAGAAGCTTCTAAAGCCATTACATAATTTTCCAAGCTGTTTAAAGGCACAGTCAACTTAGGTATGTAAACTTCTGACCCACTGGAATTGTGATAGATTATTTCACTTAGAATTCACTATGTCTGTAAACAATTGTTGGAAAAATTACTTGTGTCATGCACAAAGTAGATGTCCTTACCGACTTGCCAAAGCTATAGTTTGTTAACAAGAAATGTGTGGAGTGGTTGAAAAACAAGTTTTAATGACTCCAACCTAAGTGTATGTAAACTTCCGACTTCAACTGTAAATCAAAATGTTGAATCCAATAGCCCATGGTTGTCAAGCTTCCAACAAGTCAAATGTTCCACATTGTTCTTTGAATGCTTATTTTGAAACGCACACTGAGAAGCATGGACAGACAAAATCCACCAAAGACAAAAATGGTACAGTATTAAAACCTTTACTCAGACATGATACAACAGAAACAGATTCCAAATTAAAAAAAAAAAAAAAGCATTTCCTTCCCCAAAACAGTCAATCATTTCCACATGTATGTTGGAGTCAGAGATAAAATAATGACAAAAAAACTAGACATGAGAAAAAGGAAATTGAAAATCCCATGTGATATAACAGTTCCTGCGTGTGTTTAATAGTCCTGAATACAGATGAATCGCGCGGTCAAAGGAAAGAGTCAAGCACAACAGGGAAGCAGTGTATTTGGGCGGGAATCAACGACAGGAAATCTCCAGATCTAACGAAAACAGCTTTTCTTGATCAACAAAACATCATCTGATCAAGTGAGTCTATCACCCTAAGCACTTATCCCACTGTGAACGCATTCTCCTCCTCTGAGCATGTTGAGCTGGCCCTCCCCTCAAGTTCATCCGCGTAATGGGACACTATCCAGAGGCGTGACTTCAGCGCGCACCTTTGGGATCTATGCATTGGCTCCAATTCTTTTCTCAGCTTAAGCCAAGTTTTGCTGACAGTGTCCAATGCATATTTTTCTACGTAAACACACTCCTGTTTGCGCTGGACACGGAAGACAAAACCGTGATCCAAATAGTCAAATTATCAGTGCACGTTCCTAGCTTGTAACTCTGCCCTCTTGGCCACAAAAAAAAGCACCAATGCACAGTATAAATCACCATAGGGACCACCCCGACTAGTGCCCTCCCCTTGCTGTGGCACCTTTCTTATAAAGGGGAGTTCTTTAGTGACAAAGGACAACACTCTGACCACTCAACAGTCATCCACGGGACCTCAGCGTGGCACAGCATCAACGCTGGCCTTCACACCTGTTCGGCAGTGTTACAACATCACAGGGGTGGCGCCAACCAACCGCATGGGGTGTTTTGATCATCATAGAGTTGACCTTTGCACCAGGGTGTCTATTAAATAAGTATTGCATCCCGCTAGATACAAACACATGACAGCTTCACAGGATGCAAACATTTAAGCGTTTGTGGTTTTTTTTTAAGTGACTGTTTTCAAAAGTAAGTTGAATATAAATGAACGTAATCAAAAGGTCCAGGCGTCTGCCTTGAGTGCACGCGGTCACGAGGGACACGCATCTTTGGGCTGCACGCCGGCGGTCTGTCTCCAAGGGCGAAGACCGCCGCAGCACTGCCATCAAGTAATACCAAAGGGACACTGCACTCGATTGGCAAGGGAAGAGAAGGGCCCGGGCAACGTGTATGCAAATGTGCGCCCTGCTCTTCTGTGCATCTTTCTGTGTTGTTGTAAACCTCTCTCCATGCTGCAGCACACCCGAGCTTGCTGGTATAACCAGACCAAGACCTCATTGTACACAGTGGACATAGTGACATAATCAACACAGGCACATAAACATAGTGTACAGGCAGTTAAAAAAAAAAAAAAAATCTGATAAACTGTCTGCCTGAACAACCTGAAAATGCTTAGCTTATAGAACCTGTAGAATTCTTATAGGGCTTTTATACTATACAGTATCTCTGCTCACAGCTAAACTGAATTTATAGGACAAGACACAATATAACAAGGGATTCGCTTTAAAATGCACTGTTACAGCACTAGAAGAGGCAAGTGAGTCATTTTGACTAAATATGAAATTGAAATATCTCTGCCATTTTTAAAGTCATGCCTCCCTCAGTCTGACTTTTCCTAAATACGTCTATTTAACACACGCATGTTAGCATTTTGTGTTATAAGCAGTTTTAAAAGAGGATATATTTTTTTGCAGAGCGAACAAGTGACTTTTTCAAATCCTCCTACAGAGTCACATGCAGGTAAGACTGATTTCTAAATATCACTTTTCCAATAATTACCTTTGTTCCACAAGCTCTACACTTGAGCATGAGAAAACAAAATAGCCTACAGTAACAAACTAATGAAAATGCTATTTTGTTCTTTGAAACAATACTTTTTTTGGCATTCTGTTATCTAAGACCTTCAAAAACACAAGCAAAATATTATTTTTCCAATATCATATATGAAATTAATTTATTAGACTGTTAGAATGTTGGAGTCAAAAACTCATTTTGGCTTGAAGTGGGGTCCCTCAAGGTCAGGCTTTTCTACTGTTAAGAAATGGGAGATTGAAATGCTCCAACAAAAGAAAACGAGCGAATTACACAAGGGGTTGTTGCCAACATCGTGACAAGATTGTGGTTCACACTGGGGATACACAGATAAGATACTCTACCCTGTGGGACTAAATCCCTTAAGACTGATCTCGAGTTCTACTCGTTCATTTTTATTCTGCAACGACTGATTCATGTTCACATGTATAGACGTACATAAACCCGACGGGCATGTAAATGGTCTACAGTGCCCCCACGGCCTGTTCGCAGGCTTGGAGTAGGACACCCTGTTAGACAGGTATCATCCTCCATATCCACATTACATGGGGGAGGTGTTCCTCTCCCGCCAAAAAGGCCTGACTGCAAGTCAATGTAGGAGATCGGCTGAAAAGAGTACGGCCGAGTGGGAATCCTATTATAAGTATTTTTATTTTTTTATTTTTTATTTCACCTTTATTTAACCAGGTAGGCTAGTTGAGAACAAGTTCTCATTTGCAACTGCGACCTGGCCAAGATAAAGCATAGCAGTGTGAACAGACAACACAGAGTTACACAAGTAAAGTAGACCTCGGTTTCAAGAGGGGGAAAAAGGTGGAGGGTGTGTACTTGCACACTCTTGGCGTTTTGTTTGTGTACTGTGTTTGCATTGGTGGGAGGAGCTATAGGAGGACGGGCTCATTGTAATGGAGGGAATGGAATGGTACCAAACACATGGAAACAACGCGTTTGACAGCATTCTATTGAACGGGCGGCAGGTAGCTTAGCGGTTAAGACAGTAACCGAAAGGTCGCTGGTTCTAATCCCTGAGCCGACTAGGTGAAAATAATCTATCGATGTGCCCTTGAGCAAGGCACTTAACCCTAATTGCTCCTCTAAGTCGACCTGTTTAAGTGCATCTTCTAAAATGACTCAAATATAAATTATATTCCAGCCATTACAATGAGCCTATCCTCCTATAGCACCTACCACCAGCCTCCACTGGTGTAAACAAGCACATCTATAATTGTAAGACCACATGAGTCGTGTAGCACCCAACTTTAGGACAGTTGAACTTCTGTCCAGTAAGCGATACAGCATTCTCTATTCTACATCCTAATTTCTGTTCTGAATGGTAAATAATACTAATCTCCAAATACTTCATAAAACGACCCACACATCTAAATCCTTCTATGCACACAATATGGTCTCAATCGTTATGCATCTGCCAATATTGCTCACATTGTGTGTAATGATGCTCTTTTAATATTTCAGTTCAAAGTTTGTAATGTGTTGACAGCTAGTTCTGTTATGAGGGAGCTGAATCGGCCCCTATTGTGTAGGTTTGTGTAAGCAGACCACACAATAGAATCGCGGTAGATGGGTCAGGGTCATCGGCTGAAGCCAACCAATCAGCTCCACAATAAAACACAAAGTATTGTCACAGGCTGGGCAGGCTAAGGGCGTGGGTTCTATCACCCTGCCCGTGACACAGCAGCCCTTTAGAATACAATTTGTGTCAAGAGTGACGAAACTACTAGCACAACAACTAGACTTAATAGTCAGTCACAACGAGGTGGGTTTTTCAAGCTTAAGATCCAGTCTATGGTTAAAACCCTTTACGATTATATATATATATATAATTTTTTTTTTACAGTACATATTGGAAGTGTACAATATCTGTTCATATTGCTATCGGGGAATACTTTTTGTTGTGTGCTAACATGCTTGCTAACCCCTGTGTTTTCCCTACTGTATGCACATGTTGGGATTGCCCAGTCGTGCTCTAGTGAAGGAGTAGATGTGTCATCGTATTTACATATTGTTAAAAAGTTAACGGAAAGAGGCTGCAAGCACTTGAATGACACAAACGGAGGATTCAGAAGGGGAATTGTAGGGGTACAGTAGACCACTGGAACAAGATATCGAATAATATCAAGGCTTTCTTAGACCGGATGGCCATTTCACAGAACGAAGCACGGCCATTAACACCGTGGCTCTTCAGAAGACATGATGAGAGCTGGAGACATTCTTTGTGGTTGCCCCAGTTTCTTAAAGACGGGCAAGATAGGTTTCTGCAGCAAATGTTTACTTACACAGTAATGTTTCACAGAGTGCAAAAATGACCATTAGCAAAGTAGAGGGTGTCAAACAAAAGAAACATCTACAACAGCACCAATGAACGCAGTGCTCTTGAACAAGGTTGCACTTCCTGTGCCCAATGGCCCTTGTTTGGACTTAAAGAGAACAAACAGCAAAATGCAATAAAGAACACATCTTACAAGTCAGTTTCTCTCTTTGAAAGCCTGGTGTGAACTTTAAGGGCCAAACAAAGTGCCCCCTCCTTGGATTTCAATGCCTTAAAAAGGTCTCATTTTAAGAGTACAGTACTTCAGAATGAATTCAGAGCATTTAAGCATGAATAAAGCATAGTATTCAAATCCCATTCGGATTGGTGAACACAGAGGGGCGTGTCTGCCTCTATTGGCTGTGTCCCGATCAATAGAAGTTGGGTGACAGTTGATTGAAATATTACGCACCTGATCATGACGTGTTTGGGTTAAACCCAAGAGTAAAGCCTAAGACAGAGTAAGCCACTCGTCATATCTATGCGCGCAGCAATGTATCTGAATAACCTACGAACCCCACAAGAAGCTGAGAGGTCTACCTTGATTCGCAGAAGCGTTGACACTCAAAGCTGAAGGCTAACTCATGATAAAACTTGTATATGCAGTTAAAAAGGATATATTTCAATGCGTCTTAACCCCTACTGTGAAAAAGTATTTGATTATGTGTGTGTGTGACAGCATACGGGGGGTTATGGGTGGGGTTGGTGTGAGCGGGACATAAAAGCCAGCAGACATGGTGAAGCCCTAGAACCAGGGTGCCAGAACTAGAACCCCTGGTGCAAAATGGACCAGGGCAGAACCTGGGTCTTCGGTCAGCTGGTGGGGCGGGGTTGGTGTGAGCGGGACATAAAAGCCAGCAGACATGGTGAAGCCCTAGAACCAGGGTGCCAGAACTAGAACCCCTGGTGCAAAATGGACCAGGGCAGAACCTGGTTCTTAGGTCAGCTGGTGGGGCGCCTCTAGCATCTCCATGAGGAACGTGTCGATAGGGGTGTCGCCAATCAGCTTGAAGAAAAACAGGTGCTCTAGGCACTTCAGGCCGATGGAGCGCAGCGCTGGCAGCCGGAGGAGGAGCTTAGCGAACCTGGGGCGATGGGGAGAACGAGTGAGGTCAATCATGGTGGTGACGTGGGAGTATTGTGCGGATAGGTGCTATTGTATGTCTGTGTTTCTCTTGTACCTGCCCTGCTGGTCGGGGTATCTCTGTTTACAATAGGACTCTAGCGATGCGTACACCTTCTCCCTCAGCAATTCCACTTCACTGGGGCTGGATAGGCCCTTGGCATCTGAATGCAGGAACAAACACAGGCACTATAGCACATGACAATAATTAACATGTGATTCTTCCTGACATCATGCTATATCTGGTCTGAAACGGCTTAAAATCGTTATCTTGTCTCATTTCGTTATTTGAGCGGAAATCATTTACCTGGGTTGAAGAGGATGATGGCTCGAAGGCAGCCGAGCTCCGTCTTGTCCATCTGCATGTCTCTCATCTTACTGACCAGCTCCGTGAGAACTCTACAACCAGGGTCGAGGAAGGGGAGGTGTGACAGAGGGACGAGAGAGCGGGAGGAGAGGAGTTATCATCTTCTTTAGGGTTCACCACAGTTCCACTCAACGATGCAGCAGTTAAATAAAGAAATTAACAGAAGGGCAGGGGGGGCTGGGATACAAGTTCTACATCCTCTTTACACTATGCATTTAAACGTTACACTACAACCACACAATTGATAAATTCCATCCAAGCCCAAACCACACTTTTCTTATTTACAAACTACTGCACATCGCACAAAATGTTGGGTTATGCAATAATTCAATAAGGACAGAAAGAAGATGAAGGGAAGGAAATTAGCAGCTGGTGTTTTGTCGACGCTGCGCCAGCGACCAGTTGAGCCTGCGCTACGACAGAAAAGAGGAGAAACAGAACACAACACTCACTGAAACACGAGCGGACGAGATACACACGACCCGCTCTTTTACCTGGTCTAATTACAGCACTTTCTTTGCCAGATTCTCTCACTCAACAACTGGGCCAAGAAAAGCGTTTATTTTGTGGCGTTGTTTGTTTTGTTTTGTGTTCGTTGTTGATAGGGGAAGGTAGGCGTGTAGTGATGTCATTACCTGTCAAATATGGCTCCAACCTCTGCATTGTGCGCACTCTCCCTGTGTATTCAATTACAATGTGTTATTACAATGTTATTACACAGTTACATTGTTATTACATTGTCCCCCCCTGCGTTGGTTTGGGCCCAGAGGAACAGGTAGGTTAGACTCTACATTGCATTTTGGTGCCCACTTCTGGGAGTAACAAGCTACAGGCTCTTGTTGATGGAGACTTGGCCTGATGAAAATGTTTTAGATAGCATTAAAACTACGGGAAATAAAGCTTGAGGAATGACAAAAATATGCCAATGTAACACAGCAATAAATATATCCGAGACGTTTGAGCACAGACAAGATTTAGAGGAGAAAACGTTCATATTGGGTCTGATTAAAATAGGGCAAATAGTTCTTTTTTTATTTAATTTAATGTTGTTTTTTAAAATTATGAACCTTTATTTAACTAGTTCTATACAGTATTACACAAGACCTCTGCTTATCTTCACTACCGTAGCGTTTTAGGCATACTTCATCGTACTCTCGATAATTAGCATATAAAACTTCCTGGGTAAGCACGGATCATTTTTTAAAAATCCTTCATGTAAATGGTTTAACCAAATCAGCACAAAAGGGTTATGGGTATTGGCACGGGCCAATGACAGTAGAGCAGATAAGCATAAGCCAATAGAGGAGCGTAATAAATAGTCAAAGGAACAATGCAGTAATATGATTTAATCATCTTAATCAAATCGATTTGGCATAAATCATAAATGAATGAAAGAAAAAAAAAAAAATTAAGGAAAAAAAAAAAAACGTGAGGATACAAAATGAGAATTGAGAGATTTCACACACACAAAAAAAAACATTCAGCGGACCACATTTATGCAAGGATGTCTAGATTATGATGCATCTGAAACAAAAGCCTGCAACCAGTTAATCCAAGAGATGCTTCAGTTCCTGTGGGAATTGGGAGTCTTGCAGTTTATAAACTATTAATAACAATGTAATTACTGTGTAATAAACAATGAATTCACACCATGTGATGTGGCGACCCTATTGAGTTGGGGTGGGCACGCTTGTTCCTTGAGAGCTGCGATGAGCGCAGGATTTTACTTGAGACAGGTGCCATGCCGCTTGATTAAAGGCTATTTTACACTACTGAATAAAATACTGACATCTGCCAATGTAAAATGTAATAGATGAATGTGCCCCGTGTGTGTGTGGCTGTGTTGGGGGGGTAGTCCTAGTGAAGTCAACAGTGACGTCTACAGTACATTAAGCATTAGCCCCCAGCGTTCTGGCATGCTGCATTATACTCAGCTAGCCGAACCGAACGAGTGTGCTCGCATACATTTGCTTGAAAAACGAGGAAAAAGCGTGCAATAGTACTGTTTGTCCATTTTGAGACGCTGTAGCCAGTATACTTCCTCAAAATAGTCCAAATTAATCTAAGATAACTCAAGAAATCTGTCATTAATTTAGACGTTTTTGCCCGAATAGATGTTAGTTGCGCAATTTTACATCTAACTAAGATGTTTGGTGCATTTTCAATGGAAAAATTTACATGAAAACAAGTCGTCTCTTGTTGAATGACAACAAAGACTTTACTGAAGAATCCCTACTGTTGACCAATTACCAATGAAAGGGCGTAGACTTTGTCTCCGAACTTCAGCTTGCCTCCAGAAAAAATGCTGGGTGCTCGAACAGCCCAAAACAAAAATCCTCACCGTCGTCCAAAATGAACAAAAACGTCACAAAATGTAATCATAATATATGCTCCATTCTCCCTTTAGTCGGGAAAATTATTCAGCTCATTTCAAAAAACTCATCTGGACTCCAAAGAGAAATGGCCATTTAATGAATAATAACTGTAACAGGCATGACCATGACTGAAAATTATGTTCTACAAACACATGTATGGTAAAGTGTTTATATGACGGCGTGTATGGTTAAATTAAATAAACTGCCATTACAAAAACACTAGACATTAAGTGTTGACTGTTTATGGAAAAAACAATGCAGAATGCTTAAATCATTCAGGGGCACCTTTTTTTCAATCTTTCTCCCTGCAGTTTATAAGCTTTTCGATGAAAATTAACATGTAAAAAGTTGCTTCTATGTGCTTCACCGAGGTCCATCGCACATGCGGGTGTTACCTGTCGAAGATGGCTCCCACGCCGGCACTGTGGGCACTGTTCCTGTGCACGTGTAGGCCGGTGGCCAATAGGATGCCGTCCTTCACACTGATGGAGCGGTGAGAGAAGGAAGCGATCAGCAGCTCGTTCCAACCTGGAGAGAGACAGGGTCATCAGCCTATCCATTTGGGCTGTGAAAGGCTTGGATTTAATGAGGTCAAAGCTGAGCAGGGTTGTGTTCATTAGGGTGTAAGACAAAAAAACTTTTTCCAACTAAAAAAAAAAAATGTTTTATTGGACATGTCCAGGTAGTCCCTCCCTATTTCAGTTAGCTTTCTTCCATTTGGTGCCGATGAACATAAAAAGTCGAAGGCTTTTTGAGCGTACCGGCACGTAGCAGGATGACCTGGTCGTCCAGGGCCAGCTCAGAGAAGTGGGGGACCCTCTTGGCCCACTCCACCAGGGTAAACAGCTGCTTGTCTGCAGCCTGGCAGATGTTGGTGACCGGGTCGTTGGGCTGGAGAGAGAAACAGAGGGAGAGAGACCCGCTTCAACATAGGGCACAAAATAGAGACTGGAGATCTTAGGATCACATTTAAACTAAGCGGGTCTGTTATCTCAGAATATATTGTATCACAATAAATTGTTGGCTCAGTCGCACAATCAAATCTCTAGAAATAATAACAGACAGTGGAGTAAGAGAAGTTGGTATGTGTGCGTCGAGGGGACAGACGGTGGGTCACACACACACACATTTACCGAGCTGTCCCCGGAGCTCCCATCGGCATGCAGCTCGGTCTTCTGTTCCACGGCCATCTCGGCCTCTAGGATCTTTTCCACAGGCATCTCCTCGTTGATGGCACTGGTCGACTCCACCTCGCTCTCCCGCTCCTTGTTCCTCTGGCGCTCTTCCTGCACGGCTGCAGGGGCACAGGAAGGGCAGAGGGAAGGAGAGAGGGAAGGAGGGGACGAGAGAGTCGGGGAGCGAGAAGGAAAGAGGCACAGGAGGGGAGGAGGAGAGGGGAAAGTAGGGAGCAGCAGAGGGAGAAGGATGGAGGGGGGAAAAGATAAAGAAAGAGCAGGACAGGGAAGTGAGATGGAGAGAGAGCAAATGGGAAGCAAAAGTGAAGAAAAAAAGAGAAAGGTGAGAGAGAAAGGAGAGGAAATAAAAAAAGAAAAGAGAAAAAAGAAAGTTGAGAAAAAGAGGAGTGTGAAATGAGGAAAGTAAAGAATGACACAGGTAGAGGAAAAGGAGATACACAGATATGTACATTTCCCGGTTAGTTCAAACAACAAAGATGTTTTTACCTTTCACACCAGGGGTCTCAAACTCAAGGCCTAGGGGCTGATATCTGATTCCCATCAGCCATCAAGAGAATTGTCCTATTAGAATCACCCCACAATAAGGTTTATTCCTATGGCAATAAGGTTCACTCCAAACCACATAAAAGGGCACAATACCAATCATCTGTGCACTACAATCAGCAAATTCAGGGAAATATCTGGAATCAGCCCCTGACACCACAGTAATACGAGTTTACACAATGTCAGCGATACTGAGAACAGCAACACTAACTCCACGATAAGCGTTACATTGCTATTCGCGTTGTGTCAATGTGATGTTCTACCTGCTACACAGAGCATGTTGTTTTGAGAGCGGAGAGGAACAGAGGGGAAGAACATCTTTCCTCGAGTTTCTCCTACTGTACCTTACCATATTCATCAATTATGCGTAAGTACAATAGCTTTGGTCCAGTTTTCATTAAAGTACTCATTAAATTGTTGGTAGTGGTTGTACTAAATGATCCTCTAATTACACAAGTTGTTTTTGTTTACATTGTGAACCTAGCTAGTCAACGTAGCTAGCTAGCTAGAAGTAGTAGCTTCTTGACTTCAGAAATCTAAGTAAAATAACCAGTGGTGTATAGCGGAGGCTATATGCAACCAAAATCAACTTTTGTTCTCATTATTCCAATGTACAAGACGGAATGAACGCGGCGTCAAGAATTGAACCTCTGCGATTCTTGAGCTTGGGTGCTGCTATTGGACTTGACGCAACGCGAGCGCAACAAGGGTCGCGAGCAGCTTTCATTGATTTCAAAGGAAGCATTTCCTCAACGGCTGATGGCAATGCCGTACGCCCGATGGCTATTGTATATCAGGGCCTTAAGACTTACATTGCGCCTGGTAATTAGAGTTTCATACCAATATATTCTGCAACATACCTCAGCCCAAAATGGACCATCACAACAAAACAACAAAATATTGTTGTTTTACCTCTTGACCAAATAAAACATTTAAAAAATGCACAAACATTAGAAAAAGGATGATTGTTTCAAAGTGTTGTAGGCAAGAGAGGCTGTCTTCCGTGTGGTATGATGGTCCATTTCTGAGCATTTACATAAAACCAGATAACAAGTACTCTGCACTATTCCCCACCAACTAATTAAATGCCATTCTCCTTACATCTCTGTCGTTCATCTTGGACCACTACAGAAGATGGGAGAGAGAAAACGAGAGGAAACAAGAGGGGAGAGAGAGGGGGGCAGGGGTTAGTGTTTACAAGGCTCTCCATCCCCCTCTCTCTACCTCTTTCTCGTTCTTTCCATCCCCTTTGAGTACAATCAATACTCTCCCCTTAGAAATTCATATTACAATATTCAAAAAAATCTTAAATGCTCTTAGACATCTTTATTATACATAGATTATTTCAGTGGATTTAAAAACAGCAATTGGAAATAGTTTTATAGCAAGTAGGCTATACAATCTTTTCGGCAACCATGTCAAACAGTGTTATTTCAGCAGGGCAACAGGACGGTTGGTGAGTGGGGGTCTTTGGGTTAGGGGACACAAGGGGCCCCATCCCTCTTACTTCTACATTCTTACTGTAGCAAAAGTCAGACCACATTTCAATAAGGATCCTAGCTCTCCCTCACTCTTTCTGTCTTGTCGCGGTCTCGCTCCTCATATCTCCAATTGCATCCCTCTCGGCCTCTCCCTCCATTTCAAGCCTTACCTGGTGATAGCATTGCCCTTTTAAAGAGCCATATTGAATGCTAGTTGAGGACAGCAGACTTCTAGGCTCCCCCTTACCTTCCCTCTTCATGCCACAGGCCAGGCACTTCTGGTAGCGGCAGTACTGGCAGCGGTTGCGCTGGCGCTTGTCCACCAGGCAGTCCTTGTTGTCCCGGCAGGTGTAGCTCAGGTCCTTGCGCACCGTGCGCTTGAAGAAACCCTTGCAGCCCTCGCAGCTGTGCACTCCGTAGTGCTTACCTACAGAGAGAGAGAATGACAAGAAAGAGGAATGCAAATTGACAACAATAGAGAGGGAATAGGGGGATAGGAAAAGGAGGGAAGGTTACATCAGTAACGAACCCCTTTCAATCCTTCAGGCACTAAGCCTAGAGCGCATAGTTCTTCTGGTGCGATGGTAATGAAAATACATGGAAGTGTTTCGGGCCCTTTTAGGAGAAACTGAACTGGTACAGACAAGGGAGAGATGAAAAACAATTCCTTACTGTGTTTTAAACATTTTATGCAGCTTTCTTTAAAACAATTTTCTACACTACGGAAAGGTATCCCCAAATCTAGGGTTATATGACGTTTCCATACCATAAAGGCTATAGGTTCGTGTAGCCAATGCCATGTTGTGTAGATCCCACTATGCACAGCGGAAATCTATGGGTGTCAATCCCAAATCCATGAGAAACATCCACACCACCTAACTAAATTTCATTCAACGCCTGTAGAATTTTGGACAGAACTATTCTTTAATAAACAAAGCATATTGCACTACTGCTTCCCTCTCAGCCCCCCGACACAGACCCTAAATCAACCCCCAGTCTGTCCTATAGATGGAAGAGTATATAGTTAAACTTGCCTTCTTACAGACGGGGTGGGGTTTTGGCCATATTGCATACGCAATTCAATGAATCTCTGATCTTCACAAGAGCATAGGGTCTAGGGGCCAGTTTGGGATTGGGCCTAGACTTACCGGAGGAGCGGTCACCACAGATGGCACACAGGCGCTTTTGGGAGAGCATGGGGCCCCCTGGGCTGTGGCCTCCCAGTCCGAACGGAGGCTTCACGTCATCCGAGCTGCTGACCGCGTGCAGCCCCGACATGGACACTGTGGAGTTGATCTGGAGGCAGAGAGAAAGGCGGGAAGGGGATATGGGCAGGAGTGAGAGGGGAGGATGTGTCATGAACTGACAGCGCATCACTCCTTAGTTTGATTATTTAGAGTCATAGTTGCAGAGCTGTCATATTTCAAGAAACATTACAAAAAAAACATCAGTACTTTCATGCATCCAACAATCACATACATATAGCCAGCTATCTTTTTGAGTGGGCTGGTTGATCAGTATTAAAGTCACATTCAGTTACCCGTTCGCACGCCCAGGCATCCTTGGTCGGAGAAAAGAGCCTCCCTCGCCCTCAAAGCAATAGAGGTTACAGAGCACTTCTCGCCCTCACCAGTTCAAGCAGGTTAAGTCTCAAGGCATCCTCATAGCCGGATTAATTCGTGGGGACGTTTGAGGGGAATCAGATGCAAAAAGTGAAATGGAGGGAGGAGAAAGAGAAAAAGCAAGGGGGGGAGGAGAAATAACACTGAAAAGGACCATCTGGTGTGAGAGGAGATAGAGGAAATGAAACAACCAATATGGAGAAAGGTAGAGGTGGTAATAGGGGGGGTTCTTACCTCTGCACTCCTGGTATACATATTGATCTGTGAAGTAAAAAGGGCTGAAGTAGAGGGCAGGGGAGGAAAGAAAGAGGGATGGGTGGGCACACTCAGGGACGGACAGTACGGGTATTTGTTTGGATATTCACTACTATGCTGCTACTACGAGCCCCTTGGACCAATCATTTTATGCCTGGATGAAGAAGAAAAATCTCCATAAAATGTTCGCAAAAGCAGATCAATTAAATGGAGATTTAAAAACTGTACTTTGTGCATGTGAATTTATGGATTTTATGTACAGTACTAGTACTAGTCAAAAGTTTGGACACACCTACTCATTCCAGGGTTTTTCTTTTGTTTTACTATTTTAAAATAATAGCGAAGACATCAAAACTAAGGCTGTCTTCTGTATACCAACCCTAGTTTGTCACAACATAACTGATTGGCTCAAACACATTAAGAAGGAAATACATTTCACAAATTAACAAGACACACCTGTTAATTGAAATGCATTCCAGGTGACTACCTCATGAAGCTGGTTGAGAGAATGCCAAGAGTGTGCAAAGCTGTCATCAAGGCAAAGTGTGGCTATTTGAAGAATATAAAACACATGTTGATTTGTTTAACACTTTTTTGGTTACTACATGATTTTCAGATACCACATGAGGTGTTATTTCGTAGTTTTGATATTTTCACTATTATTCTACAATCTACAGTAAAGAAAAACCTTTGAATGAGTAGTTGTGTCCAACCTTGACTGGTACTGTATATCTTTCATGGAAATATTGCAGAATGTGTTCCCTATTTTCTAGTCATACGCAGGAATGGGACAGGGGGAGTTGGATCTTTTGATGTGTCGTTTTGAGGGTAACCAATGATTCATCCACTGGCATCCTTGATCTAAAATGTCATAATTTAATCATTACTCAATTAATTTAATATTTTGTGAGGTTTTTAAAGTCAGAACGCATTCAAAGAAAAAGGGCAACATGTTTAAAAAAGTACCCAAATAATGCTGTTTCGTGGTTGATTTCACAGATAAAAAATGTGCTACTTTTATGACAATGATTTACAATATTTAGATATGTATGGTATCACGTTTGCCTTTGTTAGTTATCCACAACTTCACTTGACCTATAAGGCTGGGAATTGCCAGACCTCACAATACGATATTATCACGAGGCTTAGGTGCTAATACGATACGTATTGCGATTCTATATGTATTGTGATTCGATACTACGATTTTATTGCAATTTGATGTTCCAAACATATTGCTCACCATGGCTCCCTATTTAAAAAAGTATATGGAAAACAAGCTTTGAAGGAAAAATACTAGAGTTTTGATGCAGGTACGGCTAGCTCAAAAATAATATTGCGCTATTTGCCCAAACGATGTTAACCGTCAACAATTATATCCCTATATTTAACTATTCATTTTTCACCTATCACTATTTAACAATAACCTACATCACAGTATATTGCACATTTTAGGGGTCGTAAAATAGCAGCCAATTGTTTATTTACAATAAAAGTGAGCTCAACAAGTGATACTCTTCTCAACCAATCACCAGAGTCTGATGATACTGGCAGATACACGCATGTTGACTGCAGCCTATGAAGTCACTCTTGGTTCACACTGGCCACTACTGTAAAGCAGAATTTATTGACCATGGCGCCAACTTCTCATCTCTGAATGGCCCTGAAAGGTGAAAGATGAGGCAGGAGAAGAGTGGTAGAACAGAACAGTGTTAGCTACCTGTCTGGAACTCGGGTCTCACCTGGGGGCTGCTGATGGGGCCGTAGCCCACCGAGGGTGTCCCGGGCAGGCAGGGTGACCCCAGGGAGGAGCTGATGACAGAGAAGGGCGAGCCCATGCTGCTGATGGGGCTGTTGACGGCCGAAGTGACGGGCGGCAGAGAAGTCATGGCAGCAGCTGTGGGGGTCAGGGGTGGCGAGCGCTGGCCCGAGGGAGGGGAGGACACAGAGGAGCTGTCTGGGCTGCGGGAATCTGGTGAGAAACAACAGGGATTATATACCAGAAAGTGATGACACCGTACAAACAACTCAAGTTTAAGAAAAAAATGAGTGATATTTCCCCTAGCTACAATGAAGTTAGTTTTGTGTGTGCTTACCTATTACAAGGGTCATGCCCAGGGGTGTCAATTGGGTATGGCAGTTGCAACCCTAGATCAACACCAATTTAAAAATAGGCCACTAAAATCATTCTAATCCCGATTAAAAGGCAAATACAGTGTAGCGGTATCAGAGAGCTGGCTTTAGGATCATGCAGACGGCTCAGAACCGGGGGTTGCCCCTAAGGATGCTTTTCGCGGCTGGCTGGCTGGCTTTGGGACAGCGCATCAATGCAGCTCCGCAGTGAACAGAGCAAGTTTTTTCTCAAAACAGCTGTTTGACATAAGATGAAACTGGAGTTTTTTTTAACCTGGTTGAGCTAGTGTGAGCTAGTGTGTAGCTGCTAATTGTTGTAAGACAAGTGTTTGTAGAATGTCCCCTATCTACTAAGGTGAATGAAGTTACAGCAGCCAAGGTGATAATGGCTGGAGACAATTTTGGTTGTTTTTGTTGTTTAAAATTGCATTTAGAGTTTTTAAACTATGTAGAAATGCAGTAAATGACCCCTTATATAGCACTTGGAATAATTATGTATAAGCAATAATAATTCATTTGTAAAGTATATTTCCAAAAGTTCAATGCACACCTTCAGAAAGCATTCACATTCGTTGACTTTTTCCACATTTTGTTGTTACAAAGTGGGATTGAAATCTATAATTGTCATTTTTTGTAAACGATCTACACAAAATACTCTAATGTCAAAGTATAAGAAACATTTAGAAAAATGTATTAATATAAATAAATAAAACATTACATCTTGATTAGATAAGTATCCAACGCTCTAACCACTAGGCCACCTGCCGCCCCATGCTGCAGCCACCACCACGCTTGAAAATATGTAGAGTTGTACACAATGTTTTTTTTGTTTTTTTTCAGTATTACTTTAGTTCCTTGTTGCAAACAGGATGCATGTTTTGGACCATTTTTATTCTGTAAAGCCTACCCTTTTTTCACTGTCATTTGTTAGTATTGTGGCGTAACTACAATGTTGTTGATCAAACCTCCTTTCTCCTATCATAGCCATTCAACTTTGTAACGGATTTAAAAATCATTGTTGGCCTCATGGTGAAATCCCTGAGCGGTTGTAAATCCTCTCTGGCAACTGAGTTAGGAAGGGAGCCTGTATAGACCTAGTGGCTGGGTGTAATGATACACCATCCAAAGTGAAATTAATAACAGCACCAGGATCAAAAGAGCCCTTCAATGTCTGTTTTTTTATTTTTATATACCCCATCTACCAATAGGAGCCCTTCTTTGTGAGGCATTGAAAAACCTCCCTGGTCTTTGTGGTTGAATCTGTGCTTGAAATTCACTACTCGACTGAGGGACCTAACAGATAATTGTATTTGTGGGGTACAGAAATGGGGTAGTCATTTAAAAATCATCTTAAACACTATTATTTCACACAGAGTGAGTCCATGCAACTTATTTGACTTGTTAAGCACATTTTTGCTCTTATTTAGGCTTGCCATAACAAAAGGGTTGAATACTTGACTCAAAGACATTTCAGATTTTCATTTTGTATTAACTTGTAAACATTTCTAAATACAAAATTCCACTGACATTATTGGTTATTGTGTGTAGATCAGTGACACAAAATCAAAATTTAAATCCATTTTTAAAATTCAGGCTGTAACGCAAAATGTGGAAAAAGTCAAGGGGGGACACTTTCTGAAGGCAATGCCAGGCAGAAGAGAAAACAGTCACAATACATCAAAAAGTAGAGGAAAGAAAACGTCAAATCAAATCACCATACATCAAACCATTACATACTAATACAAAACATAGACGTTAAGCAGACTAGGCGATCAAACATTAAAAGCTAGCTTGAAAGGGTAGGTCTTTAGTTATGTTTTAAACAAGGAAATTCAAGCTGTCTCCTTGACATGTGTAGGTCACCCATGCTGCCCAGGTTTGTAACTTAGGTGAATCATCCTTAAGGGCCTTAAAGGTGAGCAGCAAGAATTTTACATTTGATGGGGGTTGAATGAAGTAGGGTAGTCTGATTAATCAGGCTGTAATAAGCAATTAATTGGAATATACTAGAGGTCGACCGATTATGATTTTTCAACGGCGATATCGATTATTGGAGAACCAAAAAAAGATGATACAGATTCAAATCTGCTATTTTATCTATTTATTTATTTGAAATAATGACAATTACAACAATACTGAATGAACACTTATTTTAAGTTACTATAATACATCAATAAAATCAATTTAGCCTCAAATAACAATAACACACAGAAATACGAGCCGTAAGTCATTAATATGGTCAAATCTGGAAACTATCATTTCGAAAACAAAACGTTTATTCTTTCAGTGAAATACGGAACCGTTCTGTATTTTATCTAACGGGTGGCATCCAGAAGTCTAAATATTCCTGTTACATTGCACAACCTTCAATGCTACGCATCACCGGGGGCAAACTACCTGCCCTCCAGGACACCTACACCACCCGATGCCACAGGAAGGCCATAAAGATCAAAGGACAACAACCACCCGAGCCACTGCCTGTTCACCCCGCTATCATCCAGAAGGCGAGGTCAGTACAGGTGCTGCATCAAAGCAGGGACAGAGAGACTGAAAAACAGCTTCTATCTCAAGGCCATCAGACTGTTAAACAGCCATCACTAACATTGAGTGGCTGCTGCCAACATACTGACTCAACTCCAGCCACTTTAATAATGGAAATATTGATGTAATAAATGTATCACTAGCCACTTTAAACAATGCCACTTCATATAATGTTTACATACCCTACATTACTCATCTCATATGTATATACTGTACTAACTCTATACCATCCACTGCATCTTGCCTATGCTGTTCTATACCATCACTCATTCATATATATGTACATATTCATTCCTTTACACTTGTGTGTATAAGGTAGTTGTGAAATTGTTAGGTTAGATTACTTGTTGGATATTACTGCATTGTCGGAATTAGAAGCACAAGCATTTCGCTACACTCGCATCTGCTAACCATGTGTATGTGACAAATAAAATTTGATTCGTCATAATTACGTAAAATTCTGGCAAATTAGTTCGCAACGAGCCAGGGGGCCTAAACTGTTGCATATACCCCGACTCTGCGTGCAATGAACGTGTTTTTTTTGTTGCAAATGCGCTTTTGTTAAATCATCCCGTTTGGAGAAGTTGGCAGTCTTTGTCAGTAAGAAATGGTCTTCACACAATTCGCAAAGAGCCAGGCGGCCCAAACTGCTGCATATACCCTGACTCTGTTGCACAGAATGCAAGAGAAGTGACACAATTTTCCTAGTTAAAAGAAATTAATGTTAGCAGGCAATGTTAACTAAATATGCAGGTTTAAAAATATATACTTGTGTATTGATTTTAAGAAAGGCATTGATGTTTATGGTTAGGTACACATTGGGGCAACGACAGTGCTTTTTTCGCGAATGCGCTTGTTAAATCACCCGTTTGGCAAAGTAGGCTATGATTCAATGATAAATTAACAGGCACCGCATCGATTACATGCAACGCAGGACAAGCTAGATAAACTAGTAATATCAGCAACCATGTGAAGTTAACTAGTGATTATGTTAAGATTGATTGTTTTTTATAAGATACGTTTAATGCTAGCTAGCACCTTACCTTGGCTCCTTGCTGCACTCGCATAACAGGTTGTCAGCCTGCCACGCAGTCTCCTCGTGGAGTGCAATCGGCCATGATCGGTGTCCAAAAATACAGATTACCGATTGTTATAAAAACTTGAACTCTGCCCTAATTAATCGGCCAATCTGATTAATCGGTCGACCTTTAGGATATACAGCCTGAAACTAATGACTGCAAAATAATTTAAATGTTCCTTACAAGCCAGAAAGTTTAATAAAATTACATTTGATTTTACTCTACCCGTTGTCCATAACCAACTCATTGGCCTTGTGGTTAAAGTGTCCGCACTGAGATTGGAAGGTTGTGAGTTCAATCTCTGGCCAAGTAATACCAAAGACTGTAAAAATGGGATCTGATGCGTCTCCACTTGGCACTCAGCATTAAGGGGACAGATTTGGAGTAACAGGCTGACCACACCGCTCGCATCTGCATTGCTAAGTGCTAAAATAGAAGTCATTCCTATTTCTGACGCAGATCGCGCTGCAAGTCCTGCCTCTCCCATCTCCTCATTGGTCGTCGTGGTAATACTATGAAAGTTTAGATGCCAATCACCATAAAAGTTCAAAGATGAAAAGGCCTGGAAGGAGGAGAGATGACTAGAAACGATTCGGTTGACCGTTTTAAGTGTGGATTAATTGTTGGAGTAGAGGACCTTGTGCATTTCAGGTAAAATAACAACTCAATGTTTATATCCCAGGACAAATTAGCTAGCAACAGCAAGCTAGCTAAATAGGCCAAATTAGCTAGCATGTGCAAGCTAGCTAGCTAAATTGCCATACATGTTTAATGCTTTTCGACCTGTCTCCAAATTAATGTAATTGGTTCAGAGTTTGTTTTGATATTTTAACCTGAGTGTCGTGATCGTGTTTGGTGTGGAGGGACAAAATAAATTGATGCACAATGGCGCCGCCGGTTTGGGTTCCGTGTAAGGCCCTGCGATAGACTAACGTCTTGTCCAGGGCGTGTACTTGTACATCAAGCTGCCTTGCGCTACAGAAACAAGAGATAGGTTCCTACCCTAATGAGCTATTCTGGATCACACAAGCCAAGGCTACTTACTTACCGGTTGCCCAACACCATGTTGGTCAAAATTTGATACAAATTATCCACAGCAAAGTATTGTTTAGCTGACTTTTTAGAGCGCCTGTACTGAAGTTTCTATCATCGCACATGCACAGAACCATGTAAATACCTGCTGACTTCAGTATGCATGCATCGCGTGTTTGCTCATGACCGAAAGGCACGTGCACAAGACGGAAGTACATGCACGCAACGCAGGCAAACTAACTGAAGTCAAGTTTTATTAGTCGTATGTATGGGATACACATGGTATACACGTCCAACTAAATGCTTACTTCTTAACAATATAACAATAAGAAATAATAAAATATAACAATATGAAAAAAGTAAATGGCTCAGTAGAGTAGAATAAACATTTTAGCATAATTATAATACAGTATTTAGCAATCATAATAAGAGTTGGGTAGCAGCAGTTGGGATGTGTGTGGATGTGTGTGTATGTATGTGTGCCACGGTGCAGAGTCAGTGCATGTGGTCAGTCCAGTTCAAGTGTTCAGTAGTCTGATGATGGATGTGGATAGAAACTGTCTGAGCCTTTTGATATCAGACCTCATGCTCCGATACCATCTGCCCGGCGGTAGGGGAGGGAACAGGCCGTGTTTGGGGTGTGATGACCGCTGCAGGCCTTCCTCAGGCACCATTTTGAGTAGATGTCCTGGATAGGTCCCAGTGATGTACTGGTGTCAGCAGGTGTTGACAAGGTTTTGAGCATGTGCCAGGTGATAGAAATGTCAACTTCAGTACTGCCGCTCTAAACAGTTGAGTAAACAATACTTTCTGTGGATATTTTGTGTCAAATTTCAACCTGAAAGTCCAACACCACAGAAAACTAACTGGTAGAGTAACTTCAAATAATTGTATTAAACATTCTGGCTTGTAAAGAACATTTACACAATTCATTTCAAGCTGTATATACTAATAAGTGTGTAGTAATCAGACTAAAAACTGGGGTGATATGGTTTTTTGGTGTAATTTGTGAGTGGATCCTTGTAGCTATAGCCAACTAGGCTATTCAGTTTGGTAGCTTAGTAACGTGTTATGCCTTCAGGCATTGCAAATATTGTCAACAAGCATCTCTAATGCACCAACTATAGTTGACCACTGTAGCTGGAACATAAAAAACAAAATGCTGAAGTGGCTTGATAGCTAGCTAAATTCATTCGAAAACACCAGTGGCATTCTCTTACCTCTGCTGTCACCCATTATTACCTCCTTGGTGGAAAAGACGTGCTGGGACACCGATAGACGTGCTTCAATAACACTCCGCTATCCAACTCAAGACCGCGGACTGGGGCCCGGGCCAGAGTCGTTTTCGGATGACCAAAAACAGGACTGAAAAAAATGGGGGGAGAAATTCCTTAAATAACAGACGCAAACGTCAACATTTGGCATCAGGCACGGTTTTCATAGAGGCATAAGCATCCATTCTCATGTTTTTTTTATGTGTGTGCATTTTGGCCAAGAAGAAGCATGTCGTAAACTACCTAGCTAGCTGACGTTATATATCTAAAATGACTAGCTACCTAGATCGTGACAAACGCGGAGTCAACCAAATTGTGGCCTATAGACAGTGCAGCCACAGGAAGTAGAAGGACGATTTGTATCAGTTGTGCAGTTAGCAACCTAGCTATCTATCGTAGTGCAACAACCGACCAGAGAAAACTCGCAAGTGATAAGTTAGTTGGTTTGTAAACAATTCAACATTCTAGCTATACATTACCCTAACAGTAAGATATAACGTTAACGCTAAAACAAACTATGCATCAACAATAATGAAACCTAATTACTAACGTTTTTGACAGTGCAGTTTCTTCGCATGAAAAGATGTGGTGGTCAGGCCCCGAGTTCGCATGAAAAGATGTGGTGGTCAGGCCCCAAGTTCTTCCTCTCCTCTCGCCCCACTTTGCCTCGCCGTCAGCCCTCCCTTTCCCTGTACAGCCCTTCTGCCTGTGGCTGACGGAGTAGCTACCGTACCAAAAACAGTACCGTTTGAAGAGGTTTCTGCATTACGATGCATTTACATGCCACTTCAACATTCTATGGCAGCCATGTTAGCTCCTGATTAACATTACATGGGGAATATAAAATAAAATAAATACTATAAAACTGAATGTCTGTAATGAGCAGTATGATGCATTTACATGACACTACCACATGCAGCCATGTTCCCCATTAACATTACATGGGGAATATTTAAACAATGTTGTGTCACTGATTGTCTTGAATTAGAACAATATCCCAAATTCTAAAAGTTGGCCCAACTTTAAATACACAGAACCCAAATATAAACACAACATGCAACAATTTTCAAGATGTTAAAGTTCATATAAGGAAAGCAGTCATTTGAAATAAATTAATTAGTCCCTAATCTATGGATTTCACGACTGGGAATACAGATATGCATCTGTTAGTCACAAAATGCCTTAAAAAGGAGGGGCGTGGATCAGTATACCAGTCAGTATCTGGTGTGACCACCATTTGCCTCATGCAGTGTAACACATCTACTTCCCATAGAGTTGATCATGCTTTTGATTGTGGCCTGTGGAATGTTGTCCCACTCCTCTTCAATGGCTGTGCGAAGTTGCAGGAACTGGATCATGCTGTCATAAACGTTGATCCAGAGCATCCCAAACATGCTCAATGGGTGACATGACTGGTGAGTATGCAGGCCATGGAAGAACTGGGACATTTTCAGCTTCCAGGAATTGTGTACAGATCCTTGCAACAAAAATAGGGCCGTGCATTATAATGCTGAAACATGAGGTGATGGCGGCAGATGAATGGCATGACAATGGGCCTCAGGGTCTCGTCATGATATCTCTGTGCGTTCAAATTGCCATTGATAAAATGCAATTGTGTTCATTGTCCGTAGCTTATGCCTGGCTATACCATAACCCCACCGTGTGCTCACCCCACCGCCACCATGTTCAGCAAACCGCTCGCCCACAAGACAACATACACCTTTGAAACCGGGATTCATCTGTGAAGAGCACTTCTCAAGCGTGCCAATGGCAATTGAAGGTGAGCATTTGCCCACTGAAGTCAGTTACGTCGTCGATCTGAAGTCAGGTCAAGACTCTTGTGAGGAAGATGAGCATGCAGATGAACTTTCCCGAGACGGTTTCTGAGTTTGTACAGAAATTCTTTGGTTGTGCAAACCCACAGTCTCATCAGCTGTCCGGGTGGCTAGTCTCAGACGATCCCACAGGTGAAGACGGCGGATCTGGAGGTCCTGGGCTGGTGTGGTTACACGTGGTCTGCGGTTGGACTTACTGCCAAATTCTCTAAAAAGACGTTGGAACGGCTTATGGCAGAGAAATTAACATTAAATTCTCTGGCAACAGCTCTGGTAGACATTCCTGCAGTCGGTATGCAAATTGCACACTCCCTCAAAACTTGAGACATTGTGTTGTGTGACAAAACTGCACATTTTAGAGTGGCACAATGTGCACCTGTGTAATGATCATGCTGTTTAAACAGCGTCTTGATATGCTACACCTGTCATGTGGATGGATTATCTTGGCAAAAGGGAAATGGTCACTAACAGGGATGTAAACACTTTTATGCACAACATTTTAGAGAAATAATATTTTTGTGAGTTTGTAACATTTCTGGGATCTTTTATTTCAGCTCGTGAAATATGGGACCAACACTTTACATTTTGCGTTTATATTTCTGTTCAGTGTATATGGCTCTGGGCACAAACTGCTTCTCCAATAGACAGGTTGGCTGTTTAGCAACAAAACAGACGGGGTTGGTTTAGATTGTTGACATGTAACTATATTTCGTCTACAATGTTTATTGAAAACATACATTTGCACAATGAGCACTTGTCTCAAACACATCGTTACAGTTGTTGGATAGCGAGCTAGCGAATTTGAACAATATTAGCATAGGCGTGACAGTGAAAGCACCTCAAAATAATACATGGTATCAAGAACAAGATCAGGCTCGACGATGACTTTACAAGTAAAGACGCGGGCTTGCTTTAATTCTTTAACATTATTTTTATGGTAAACGTTAAAGTTTAACTATGATATTTCAAGCAGAGCAGTTACATACACAGTGCACAAAACATTAGGAACACCTGCTCTTTCCATGACATAGACTGACAGGTGAATCCAGGTGAAAGCGGTGCTCCCTTATTGATGTAATTTGCTAAATCCACTTCAATCGGTGTAGATGAAGGGGAGAAAACAGGTTAAAGAAGGCTTTTTAAGCCATGAAACATGGATTGTGTATGTGTGCCATTCAGAGGGTGAATTGGCAAGACAAAAGTCAAGTGCCTTTGAATGGGGTATATATAGTATTAGATGCCATGTGCACCGGTTTAAGTCTGTCAAGAACTGCACCGCTGATGAGATTTTCACATGTGTATCAAGAATTTTCCACCACCCAAAGGACATCCAGCCAACTTGACACGAATGTGGGAATCATTGGAGTCAACATGGGCCAGGATCCCTGTAGATCCCTGCTTCCGACACCTTGTAGAATTGAGGTGGTTTGAGTGCAAACGGGTGTGCAACTCAATATTAGGAATGTGGTCCTACTGTTTCGTACACTTAGCGTATGTATATTATATATATATATATATAAGAATACGGTCACACTTAGCCTGCATCTTGTGTTTGTGATCGGTTGTTAATCCCCCCCATATCTAGCCTAGGTTGGATTATAAACTAATCAAGTATTGAATTGCTTGTATTTTTCATGTTCTCTTGCATTATCTAATGAGAAACACAGACCCAGTAAAATACAATGTTTACACTAAGGGAATCTTAATTGTTTAATGAAAAGTCAAGAAAACAAAGTAACACAAATTCCACCATACTCTCTTACTAAATCTCCCACCCATCACTAACATTAATCCTTTTTACTTGGTCCCTCTGATTAAAAGCTCTGATTCCAAATCAAGCCATTGCACCCAACTAAGCCAATGTTGACAATTTAAGGCATCTGATAAGACTGGCAATGTAAAGGAATACATTGTGGATGGAAACAACCTACTTATTACAAATGCCTAGGTAAAGCAGCTTACTATACAATATTGACAATACAAACCATCTCAGATGCATAACAAAAAAGTCAACAAGGTAAATGGGGATAGCAGCGTGGGGTTGGTTTGGAATCAGCCCAGAGATGCAGTCGTGTACATACAGAATGGTTTAGGGTGAAGGAGCTCTTTCTAACCACATTACAGCTACAGCATTGATTGTCTTTATGACACATAAGGCCTACTGTATTATTCAAGAGTGGAGGGAAAGCAGACACCCATTAAAGAAAAAAAAAAGAATAGTACACGTGAATAAAAATGAATAAATGTTACAATTCAACAAAACCTGCTACCGCGGCTTATTAACACTAAACAAAAGTAGAATAGGATTCATCATTCAGTTGTTCAAAGGTAGGTCAAACATTCCTTCCAGACACATTAAGATGAATTGGGGTGGAAGAAATTTTGTTTTGATGGACTGTATCTATTTCCCCAATTCCTGTCACTGGATAATCAGTTCAGTTTCCAAATGGCTCGTCCACCCTAAATACACAAATTTACTGTATTTCCACATTATGAAGGTAATTCATGTGACGGCACATTTAAAGCAATTTATTCACTATAAAGCTAATCATACTCCAATGGTCCTCTAAGCACAGCTTACATCACTTACCCGTTGAGTAATAATTAAATTAATAGATATTGTCACATACTGGTACAACTCATGATTTTCATGCAACTCGAAAGCATCCAACAGTTATGAAAACAGTTACAAACAAGTGGCTTGGTCAGTAACTGCCGTGTGCTGTAGATATCTAAAGCAGCTTATTCATGTTTCCCAATAAGTCACATTCCGGACGCTGATGACATTTCAGGAGCCTCTTGGCCTCATATATGTCAAGTATCTAAGATGGCTGCTGTTTGAGGACCTAGTTTATGGACTATACGTTATAATATTATGCCCTTTTCATTTCATTGGAATGTTCCAGTTGTAGACTAACATACTCTGATCCAAATAAACCCTGAATTTAAACCCAGGAAAATGCCCTAACCACTTTTCTGTCTAGTTCTATTGTGTTCAATCTGTGATCTCTGCAAGTACAATTAAAGGCAAAAGTAAGCATTAAACATATTGGTATGATTGCAATTCTTGATTTTAATTTTAACTATAGTTCACGGCAACTTAAACGGACACTTTTTTGGTTAGCCTTTTTATGATCAAAAGGGAATAAACTCTGCAATTATAAATGGACGATGAACTACAACTCCCAAGTCATCTGCGTAGCTTGCCTAAGTCTCGGTTTGATGACCTATCTGACTTAGACATGCTGATGAGAACTTTGTACAGTACATATCTTATTGCTCATCATCCTGCAGATGGTTTGTGTTGAAATGCTACTCCCCATTCAAGTCCCCTTTGGAACCTAGTCCAGTCCTGTGAATGCCATGTCTGTCACTTATCTTCTCACCCTCTCCTTTAAACCCCATCAGGATCTTTCCCTCCAATCGTATAAATCCATCTCTCACATTCGGTTTCTGCTCCTCCTCTAAATCCCTCCCTCCCTCTACCGCCCTTACTTTTTGATGACTCGCTGTCTCACTCATACTCTGCGATGAGCACCATCATGTAAATTCCAACCAGCATCGCTAGGATCTCCATCACCGATTGGCCCAGACTGGAGCGGCCAACCAGCAGCTCAGGCAGAACCGTCACCGTGGCAATGTACACAAAGCCACCCGCAGTGAATGGTAGGATCCAGGCTGTGGCAGCCGCACCCACCCCCTCAGCCAATAGGGAGCAGGCTGTGCCGGCAAGAGCCCCCAAGGCTGTCAGCAGCTGTAGACACATAGCCTGATGGGAAAGAGGAAGTTGTCAATGGACATTTCTACCTACAGAGACTTTCTCATACAGGCTGTTGGAACAGAAAAGACACGAATCCTACTGCTGCCACCATGTGTCAATAGGCTTTGTGTCGTCGTCATGACAGATGTTGTACCGAGCATGTTTCAGTACATAGTCAAGAACATTTCCGTTTCCTGTCCGACATCAGTATGTGTAACATCAATCATTGTGAAAAGCTGAAGCTTGTGCATTACCTTCTTCTTGGTGCAGCCAGACTGGACCAGGATGGCAAAGTCGCCAATCTCGTGGGGCACCTCGTGCAGCAGGATGGTGAGAGTGGTGACTGTGCCTACTGCTGGGCCCACCAGGAACGATGCCCCGATGGCCAGCCCGTCAGTGAAATTGTGTGTGAAGTCAGCAGCCAGGTTCAGGTAGCCCGACACCTTGATGTCTATATTGATAGGGACGTCAAACACTCATCCTGCTGCACAGACCCTATGGACTCTAGTCTAGAGCACCTGGTTAAATTGTGCTAAGGAGCATTTGTTAACTCTCTCCATGGTTGAAGTACAAATAAATACATGTAATTTTTGTAAAAATGTCTGAGTGTGCTACATTTACTATTGTATAAAAGTTTAGTCATCACAAATGCATTAAATCGATTGCTTTAAAAAAAGTTTCATATATTTAGTTTGGTACCGTTGATTTTGTTACACGTGCCTGTCCATCGCAGGATTTTTAAGCTCAAATGGCAGACAATTTGGGGCGCTCTCTGTATAAAAGTTGATGGCAGGGCCTCCCGAGTGGCGCAGTGTTCTAAGGCACTGCATCGCAGTGCTAGCTGTGCCACTAGAGATTCTGAGTTGAGTCCAGGCTCTGTCGCAGCCGGCCGCGACCAGGAGGGCCCATGGGGTGGCGCATAATTGGCCCAGCGTCGTCCGGGTTATCCTTGTCTCATTGCGCACTAGCGACTCCTGTGGCGGGCCAGGCGCAGTGCACACTGACACGGTCGTCAGGTGTACAGCGTTTCCTCTGACACATTGGTGCGGCTGGCTTCCGGGTTGGATGGGCATTGTGTCAAGGAGCAAATGCGGCTTGGTTGGGTTGTGTTTCGGAGGACGCATGGCTCTCGACCTTCGCCTCTCCTGAGTCCGTACGGGGGTTGCAGCAATGAGACAAGACTAACTACTACCAATTGGATACCACGAAATTGGGTGGGGGAAAAGGGAGTGGGGGGAAAAAATAAAAAGTTGATGGCCTTAACCCAATTGTCCGTGTTGATATCTAGAGCTATTACTGCTTTTAGGAGGTCTGTTCGATTAAAAAATAAATATCACGATTTACGGTTTCGATTATTTAAAAAACAAAACATGAAATGCACTATGCATTGCATGCTGTAACACAGAAAACAATACAAGTCCCATGATGGTAGTGACTGCCCATGACTGCTTATCACTTATTAACCCGCATTTATTCACATTACTTCAAATCAAATATTTCAGTTACTTATATTACTTGTTTTATTTGATCACTATTTTATTCCAAGTCATCATCTCACCTCTATAGAGCTGCTGCCGCCTGTGCTGTCTGACAAAACACTATTTTGTAGTTTTTCAAAGTAAATAAGGCATACTTTTGACTGCTGAATGACAACTATCAATCACTTAGATTATGTATTTTCAGGTAGAGATACCTCGCAAAGAAACTGCTCTCTATGTAAAAGAGACACAGACCAGACTAATTTAGCCGTGCAGTGGATTGTGGTCATTGTAGTTAGTTTAGCTCGGAAAACATGATAATTATAAAGAACACTACAGATCCGGGTTAATTCCCGGGCTGTGCCACAACCAGCCGTGGCCGGGAGTCCCTTAGCCAGCGCACAATTGGCCCAGCGTCGTCCGGGTTAGAGGAGAGTTTGGCCAGTGGGGCCAAAAAAAAAAAGAAAGAAGAATGAGGGTCATCGCGCTCTAGCGTCTCCTTTTGATGGGCCGGGTGCCTGCAAGGCTGAACCTGGTCGCCAGTGTTTCCTCCGACTCATTGGTGTGGCTGGCTTCTGGGTTAAGCCGGCAGGTGTTAAGAAGCTCGGTTTGGCGGGCCGTTGGGGAGTTGCAGCAATGAGACAAGATTGAAAATTGTGGAGAAAAAGGGAGTAAAAAATAAAATGAAACAAAATAATTGCCATTTCGGTTAATTGCTCAGCACTATTGATATCCTATGCAAGGTCGTGATTCGTTGAAGTTAAAGCAAATTATTTGTTTCTGCCCCGTTCCAGCAGACTCCCAGAATTTCGAGCCGGCATTCTAGAATTTAGATGACGCAACAAATTCTCTTCTAACCAGTGATGTAAAAATTCTCAGATGTGTGCAGTTTATAAGGTGCTCGTTTAAAAAAAATACAAGTAATCTGATTACCATTCTTGCACATGTTCTTTTTTAGTATGTTTTATTTAAACTGTTTATGTTTTCAATATATCAGGAACTGTTGAATCATTACTTATTGATTTGGACACATGAACCGTTTTGACATTGGGATATTTATCAAAATGTCTTGTCAACAGGAAGCCACGACAGCATCATTTTAAATTGAAGTTTTGGGAATATAAATGGACCTTTCTACATACATTTGCAAAGGTATTGCACTTAAATGAGGTTAAAAACTTCTGAATGAGTCCAAAAACATGCTGTGATCGATTTAATTTGATGTACCAGAAATCACCAAAAAGAGTTTGCCCTGCTTAATATTGAGAAGGGAGAGTGGACAATGATCACAACATTGCAATAGTTACATACAACAGAGAAACTGGCTTGATGGGACTGAACTGGTAACTGAACTGTTGTCATAAAGTAAATATTCTCATGGAGCAAAAGTGGTTTTGAGATTTTAAAAGAACCATTTCAGTGAAGGCAAACTGCCCACTAACAACTTAAGTGACAATTATTCAACTATCTTACCTGTAGTTCTCTCCTCCACTTCTTTTTGAGTCTTCTCATCTTTGTTTTCTTTTAAATCTTTCTCACCCTCATTCTTCTTCTTTTTCTCCCCGTCACTCTCCTTTGCCTTAGGAGCAGCTGAAAATAGGAGACGAGAAAATAGGAAAGAAAATAAAAAATGTTGCGCATAACTCTTTGATTTACTGACCCTGCCTTATTCCAAAAGTAGAAGAGTAGCATCAAATCACCCAACCATACAGCAGCTCTCAGCTAGAGGAAAATCTCATCAATGGGCAGATTTCAAAATGGACCCAGAGGTCGAGTTACGAAACCAACTCGCTAGCCTAATTATTTGGCTGCATTCACTAGGTCTAGGGGTCCTAGGCCTAGCTAAATGGTCTGCAACCTGATTTAATGTGCACATTTATGTGAGAGGACCATGTTATATGCATGTGCCCAGGAGACAGACACTTTACCTGTTTTCAGGGCCAGCTCCGACCTGACACCTGAGTCGGTCAGCCTAAGTGGATTATCATTTGTTCATGGTGATAAAATAAATATATAAAAAAACCTGAACCAAAACTAAGGATAACAACAACAACAAAAAAAATCACTGATTGCAGATCCTTCTTATCAAGGCTTCACAAGACTTATTTTCTTGGCAGTTAACCTCTATGGTAGGGGGCAGCATTTGGAATTTTGGATGACAAGCATGCCCAAATTAAACAGCTTTCTACTCAGGCCCAGAAGATAGGATATGCATGATTAGTAGATTTGGATAGAAAACACAAAAGTTTCCAAAACTGTTAAAATAATGTCTGAGAATAACAGAACTGATTTGGCAGATGAAAACCTGAGAAAAATCCATTCAGGAAGTAGGTTTTTTTAGTTTGTTGTAGTTTTCTATTCAATGCCATGACAGTATCCATTGATTTAGGACTCAAATTGCAGTTCCTATGCCTTCCACTAGATGTCAACAGTCTTTAGAAATGGTTTCAGGCTTGTATTCTGAAAAACGAGGGAGTAAGAGCAGTCGGAATGAGTGGACCCTGCTGTGTTTCATTCGCGACCAGAGAGTGCCTTTCTTGCTTACCTTTTATATTGACAACGTTATTGTCCGGTTGAAATATTATAGATTATTTAGGCTAAAAACAACCTGAGGATTGAATATAAACATCGTTTGACATGTTTCTATGAACTTTACGGATACAATTTTGATTTTTTTGTCTGCCTGTTGTGACTGCGTTTGAGTCTATGGATTACTGAAGAAAATGCGAAGAAAACTGAGGTTTTCAGATAGAGAGAGACTTTATCGAAAAGGAACATTAATTTATTAAATAAATGTCTTCTGAGTGCCACCATATGAAGGTCATCGAAGGTAAGGGATTAATTTTATCTCTATTTCTGACTTGTGTTACTCTTCTACTTGGCTGGTTACTGTTTGTGATGATTTGTCTGCTGGGCTATGTTCTCAAATAATCGTAAGGTATGCTTTCGCCGTAAAGCATTTTTGAAATCTAATACAGTGGTTGGATTCACAAGAAGTTAATCTTTAAACCAATGTAAAACAGTTGTATCTTTTCAGAATTTTTTATAATCGAGTATTTCTGTATTTGGCACTCTGCAATCTCACTGAATGTTGGCCAGGTGGGACGCTAGCATCCCACATACCCTAGAGAGGTTAACCAACCAGCTGCTGCCCCCCGGGGGTGGAGTGTGGTAGTGTAGTGTAATTATGCTCCTAAAACCTAATCTAGGAGCATTGGTTAAGAGCGTTGGACCAGTATCCAGTAAAAAGATCGCTGGTTCAAATCCCCGAGCCGACGAGGTGAAAAATCTGTAAATGTGCCCTTGAGGCACTTAACCATTATTGCTCCTGTAAGTCACTCTGGATAAGAGCATCTGCTAAATGACGCAAATGTAAATATTCCATAACAATTGGCATGCATTACATAGATATATATAGACAAGGGCAGAAGTGGGCAATAGGCAAAAAAATGCATTGCATAACAGAGGGATCATTTCAAGGCATGTGAGTTATGGTAAAGAAAGCTCTTATTGAATGGATGTAGCCTTGAAATAGCAGGGGCACATGCATCATTTCAAACTGTTGTTCTGTTTTTGCCCGTGCTACAAACTCAAATCAAAATGTATTACCTACCCTGAGAGTGGGAGTGTCCGTGTCCACCCTTCAGGAGGCGAACAAATTTCTCCACCACCAGGAAGGCCACGATTCCACCGAGAACCCACAGCCCTACTGACATCATGTGACCATGGGCAGCACCTACAGGTGTGATAAGGAACACCGTCAGGGACATGCTGTTTGCCAAAATGGGTCCAGACTCAATAAAATAAATAAATAATAAAGAGTAGAAGTGAGTGAGTCAGTGTCATTCTGAAGCATGCTAAATACTGGTATGTAATGGATATGCTGGATAGTATGGTGATGGTAAATGTAGAGAACACTATATAGAACACTATATATAGGAGCTATACCATGTGAGTGGCCATGATACTGTGATTCTTCACTGTCAGAGTGGCCTTGTCCCTCGTCTCCATGGTTAGAGTGAGGCTCTGTGAAAACAAGCAAGAGAGAGAATGAAAATGAGAGAAAGAAAAAAACAGACAAAGAAACAGACTGGCATGACTACTTCCTTTTAACTACAAACCAATAAATCAAAAAAATGTTGCTCATCTTAGAGCTTAAATTTGCTTCACTGATTATTACATAAAGATGAAATCCCAGAATCATACTTAAACATATTCAATAGAATAGATAAGCAATCAATTATTTTCACTTAAGAAATGTACCGTGGCGATACTTGCGATAGGTTCACTAACCCAGGGCGTGAGGGATGAGGTGCAGAAAGGCGTCTCCCAGCAGGCCACCAGAGGCGAAGCTCAGCAGCACCTTCAAGAGGTTCTGGTGCTGGTCTGTATTGGACTGGACCGGGATCAGGAAAAGGATGAGGAAGGGAGCAGCACTGATCAGCAGAGTGGCACCGATGGCCTAACAATAAGAGAGAAACATAGACAGCAGGTCATAAGGGACCACTTTAACAGGGTGCTTGTGTGTGGTGAAATAATCTCACACTTGATAAGGATGGCTGTGCTGAGCTTCCAAGGGTCTCAAACCAATCTAATGAACTTCATCAAATAAGGAAAAGCTATTTCCTGTCTACAAAAGTGCTTGTATTCCAAGCCTTTCAATAATTGAATGCCGAATATATACATTCCAGTTTCAGTCCAATTCAATTGACAGTACCTAAATAGTTGACCACCTGAGTTGTGCTGACCAGCACATTTAAATAATGGTAAAACGGTGTCTAAGAAACCTAATCCTGTTGCAAATAAAAATGTAAACTTCATAACAGAGACATCTCGCTCTGCAGTCAAAACCAACAGAAAGTTAATGGCAGTACACTGCTGAGGTTGTCTAGTCCAGTTGTCAAAGCCAAACTAATCAATAGAACTCGACATCAAACTTAGCAACAGACTCACTGGCAAAAGGGAAATGTCTGTTGAAAAGTGAAAGCAGTAACTTTGTTTGCTTTTGTACCTACAGCAGTGATCCGTTGAATCTGGAGAGATAGGTAGCCTATGTTTGCACAGGGAAAGTCAGGAGGGATACCGACAGACAAAGATATGACATTTTGCATATGACTTGATTGAAGGTAGGTAGGCTATGACCACTAACAGACATCTAAATGTAGCACAGGTTCTGGACAATAATAATGTATCAAATATCCAGAACAACACATTCCATGTCCATTCATGTATGGCTCCAAGGTCTCCACTGACAATACCTGCATCCAGAGCTCCACTATGTCCCTCTTCTCTCCCTCCACCTGCCTCTTCACCCTCTCCCCTCCTTGGGTGTGCCCGTGTCCACTCTCCTCCTTGTGCTCATGAGCATGACCATGGTCATGGGCGTGGTCATGTCCGTGAGCATGACCATGGTCATGGGCGTGGTCATGTGCGTGACCATGTCCGTGGTCATGTGCGTGACCGTGGTGCGACTCCTCTGCTGGGGGCAGGTTGGCCTCAGCACTCCACTTGCTCGCCCCCTGGTGCAGCTTCTGACCACCATGGGAATGACCATGGCAACCGCCACCCCCATGCGAATGTGCATGCCCATGGTCATGAGAGTGACTGTGAGCAACAGTTAGCTGGGCAGCTAGCAACAGCACCGCTCCTGTGAACAGTGCTAGCAGACGTCCATGGGCCATCATCTCACCTGGGACAGACACCCAAAGGGAAGATCTATGGTTACAACAGGCTGCTATAGTACAGCAATACTAGCTTCATACAGCAACATCTTATTGTTTTTAGATTGTGGATGGCTTTAGCTAGCTAGTTATGGAACAAATATTAGGCTAACTAGCTAGTTAGACAACAATTAACATTATCAACATCCCATCTGCTATACCTAACAGCATAATGGCCCTCTGCTAAGGCAATAGGCGTACAAGGGGCGTATGAGGAGTCAAACACTAAGGAAGAGGGCCAGGGTCCCAAATGGGGTTAGTAGCCTAGCTGAGTAACTAACTTAGCTAGGCCGTGTTATTAAAGTGATGGCTTGAAACATACTGTATGTTAATTGCTGTTGTACCTAACGCCTAGCAAGTTAGCCACTAACTGTTTGGCTAACAGCTAAGTTAGCCACATCAACAATAGCTGCCTATGAATGCGATTAACCGAATGCAGATGTCGCAGTTCAGATTTGCATGCAAAATCAGTTGGCGGGATACTTAACTAGCATTGTACAATAGCAAACAATGGGTAAACGTTACCTACATAACTTATGTAATTGGAGTTGTTAGCGGTAATGACAATGTTGCAGTATAAATGAATTGCCCTAAACTCACCTGTCTACTGTAATTATGCACGGATAGGCAGTCTGCAATGTTGCGGGTCAGTGATAACGGTTTATCAGATAAATTATTCCCAACAGAAGATCTCAAAAGTGTCTATTCGTTCTCAGACGTGGCATTTAGTCAAATGATTAGAAACCTCGCGTGATTTCATTCGCTGGTGTAACTAAAGAGTACGTGTCATAATATCGCGAGACTTATATTTTTGTAATCTCATCCTGCATAGAAGCAGGATGCGGACTCAAATATGGTGGATGAATGAAGGCGTCCCACTCAAACCGTTTACCAGTGATTTTTTTTGTCACAGTACTGGTCTGCTTAAGGGAGTTGCTCTCCCATAGGCACCGGTGCATTAAGCAGTCGGTTCTGTTTTGCTTAGTTGATTGACTGTGTATGAACCTCTTCTGTATCTCTCTGACTACTATTTTCAGGGAAATTATTGCAAAGTTAACTTTGGAAAAGACAACGACCAATAATGGAATGATCTTATTTAGGGGAGGTTTACTTTCAACTGAGAGTGTGTTGTATTACAGTTTACATGTATTGCTCTCTGAGATTCCACATGAAGACTGGAAAAAATGTAGGCCTAATTAAATGAAGCATCCTAGGCTACCCTTCTACACTTGTACTATTAGAAATGGGAATATTTCACAATATCAGGACAGGAATACCGCATTTGATGTTGAAGTTTCCCTATGAAAAGCAATGGAATTCCAATTAACAAAACTTGTATTGAGATGGAATGGAAATACTGTATCATTCTATTCAGGGACTGAGAAAAAAAGGATTAGGATTACAGTTGAGCCATGTTTACATATTCATCTGCCATGTCTCTGCATACTTTCCTCTTGTCCCATGTCCATACCTTGGCTCAACCCTGACCCCAGCCATAACCCTAACCATGGCTTCATGTTCACACCACAGGTGGCTGATGAGGGGAGAACAGCTCATAATAACAGAACGGCGCATATGGGATGGAAACCATGTGTTGGATGTATTTGATACCATTCCCCTAATGCCACTCCAGCCATTACCACGAGCCCGTTCTCTCCAATTAAGCTGCCACCAACCTCCTGTGGTCCACACCCTGGCTCAACCCGAACCCTAGCAATAACCATAACCTTAGCCCAGCCTTATGTTCAACCCTAACCCTAATCTAAGTTTGTCATACTTTTATCCTACTTTTCCAAGTTTCGAGAGCTCAGCTCTGCCTGGCTCTCCCATTGACAATAGTGCCTTTTGCATCCCTTTGATATTTCAAGTAGAAATTGTGCCCCAATATTGCATTTTAAAAGCCTGTTATGTTAAATTAAGTGCCGTTTAATATAGACCACATGGGGAATTAAATAAATCACATTTATTTTCTATATGAATAAAGACACACTAAAGTGCCAAAATCCAGCATTTTGATACGTCCCTCCGTGCACCCTCTGTCACTTAAACCACACAGTTGTCCAAGTTTTCACCCTAATTGAAAAGCTCTAGTTATTTTGTTGCTTTGACAAAGTCATTTAGTGTAATTAGTGATTCATTTACATCTGTCCCTCATTTTAAGGTCAATCCTGTTATTAAGTGAACTGAACTCTCTTTTTAGGTGAAACTGTTCCTTTTAAAATATTTTTCAAAAGAAACATTGAACATCTAATAGTCAAATCATAGTGTATAAGCAGGTGAGCTGGTTCTACTGTGTTTGCTGTTTTGTGGTGGAAAACTGAGCTGGCTGAGCATGACATGTCAACCCTGTTACCCATAGATAGACAGACGAGAAATATTCTAACAATAAAAAATAAAATAAAATGTGAAGCTTGCGTTCAATTGCTACTTCCTGTTGCACACAACAAGCTTCCATTCCCCCAATCAAAGGGGGATTTGTAGCTGATTTAAGATGAAATCGTCAACCATGTTACAGTCAACCTGTTACTATATTTGGCACTTAATAGGCACTTACTATAGCATTTTTTTTTAAATGGGAAAACATCTTTTTTTATCAGTTGAACACGTGCTCTTTATGACAGAATTACAAAAATGTGTGAAATCCAGTGTTTTTTTCATGAAGTTACACTTCTCAAAAGGCATCGAATTGGTGGAATGGCCCAGCCACAGTTCAATTTAAAAGTCAAATTGCAGACAGATTTGAAAAAATCTCAATATCAAATTATTTCTGAGTACCTTACTGTGATTGTTTTCAATTAAAATGGCCAAAAAGAAACAAAAATAGCTTCTTAGCAAAAGAGCAATTTCTCAAGAAAGAATTTAGATAGGACTGTCTGGGAGTGGTCTGAGTGGGGTGGAGAAAACGTACAATTATTGACAGAGAGGTTTGGAACTCTTTTTCTTATTGGTCTAATTTACTAATTTACTGCCTGGTGATGTCACGAGACAGGCCAAAACTCTATCTCGCCAAAGCAGGTTGACATTTCAGGTGGTCTTTTCAAACAGCACTGACACTAAAAGGCCATTATCATAATTTTCACAATTACACAGTATTATTCCAACCTCATAGTGTGGAAATATATATATAAAACATGGACAAATCTAGTTTTTGACTGCTCTGGGCCTTTAACCACTGAATACAATATCCCTTAATCTGATATAATACAAGTTTATAGGAATAGAGATACATTTAAAATAAGAGCGACAGATATTGCATTTATAGGAAGTATATCCCATATATATTTAATTCTGTGTCTTCCCACCAAGCAGCAGTCTGCTTGCTTTATGAAGTTCACACCTTTTCAGATGCTGCTTATTCCATGCAAGGGAACTCGGTTGACCCCTAAACCCAAGGCGGGATGGGAGGCCTATTGTATTGATGCAAATCAGTGGTACCAATTTAACATCCCACAATTCGATTAGACATCTGCATATTGAGCATCTGCCTCCTAAATCTGCCAATATCCCCCCCTCCCTCCACCCACACCCCCCGGGTAGCCCCCACGACCCCAGGGCAGCCTCGGTCCCTGGTTCCTCCCTCCCCCTGACCCTGTCAGACCCTTGCACAATTGTTGACCCCGCCCTAGAGACAGAGCAGCCGGAGTTCAAGGTAAATGTTATTTTCTCTGTCCGTCTGCAGCCTGCCCAGTCCTGCCCTTGCCCATAATCATATGCACCGCTCTTTTCACTTTCTCACAGTTGTCACCCATTGGACTAGATTTGACTGTCTTGAAAATGAAGCTTTTCAGTCATTTCACTGAAACGTTTTCCTTTTCTAATTTGGACCCCACAGATTGCTTTTCAATGGTGGGAATGATACAAAAGTGTGTCAAACGTTTAAAGCAACATGCAACACACAGCATAAGTGGTAAAAACAACCCTAAAAACATATTCATGCAGTATGTAAAACCTTTATACATTTTAAGACATTACACAAATGATACATGGTTTGTGCTAGTGACAGCAGATCACATAGCTTTTCTATTTCTTATGAATAACCTGTAGGTAGCAATGGTAATTTATTTTAACAAAGCAGGAAAAACTAGCTGGCGTTAGTTCTTTTTTTTGTAACTCGTTTTCAAAACTTGACAGCATCATGCACCTAAAATTCTACCTTCACATCTTAAAGGTCAACGCAATTACTCACAAACACTAGTCTAATATACTATGATTTGTATGGTAATCTCTTCAGTTTTAATAGCTGTTAATAGGGGAATCAATATTCAAGTGGTGGGATTTTTAATATATATATATATACAGTACAAGTCAAAAGTTTGGACACACCTAGTCATTCAAGGTTTTTTCTTTATTTTTACTATTTTCTACATTGTAGAATAATAGTGACGACATCAAAACGATGAAATAATAGATATGGAATCCTGCAGTAACCAAACAAGTGTTAAACAAATCTAAATATATTGTAGATTTTAGATTCTTCAAAAACGCCAGCCTTTGCCTTGATGACAGCTTTGCACACTCTTGGAGTTCTCTCAACCAGCTTCATGAGGAATGCATTTTCCAACACTCTTGAAGGAGTTCCCACATATGCTGAGCACTTGTTGGCTGCTTTTCCTTCACTCTGCAGTCCAACTCATCCCAAACCATGTCAATTGGGTTGAGATCAGGAGATTGTGGAGGCCAGGTCATCTGATGCAGCACTCCATCACTCTCCTTTGTCAAATAGCCCTTACACAGCCTGGAGGTGCGTTTTGGGTCATTGTCCTGTTGAAAAACAAATGACAGTCCCACTAAGTGCAAACCATATGTGATGGCTCATTTGCTGCATAATGCTGTGGTAGCCATGCTGGTTTTAAGTGTGCCTTGAATTCTAAATAAATCACTGACACTGTCACCAGCAAAGCACCCCCACACCCCCACACCTCCTCCTCCATGCTTCACAGTGAGCACCACACATGCGGAGATCTTCCATTCACCTACTAGGCATCTCACAAAGACACGGCGGTTGGAAACAAAAATCGCAAATTTGGACAGATTTCCACCGGTCTAATCTCCATTGCCTGTGTTTCTTCTTCTTATTGGTGTCCTTTAGTAGTGGTTTCTTTGCAGAGATTCAAACATGAAGGCTTGATTCACACAGTCTCCTCTGAACAGTTGATGTTGAGATGTGTCTGTTATTTGAACTCTGTGAAGCATTTATTTGGGCTGTTAACTCTAATGAATTTATCCTCTGCAGCAGAGGTAACTCTGGGTCTTCCTTTCCTGTGGCGATCCTCACGAGAGCCAGTTTCATCATAGCACTTGATGGTTCTTGCGACTGCATTTGAAGAAACTTGAAAAGTTCTTGACATTTTCCGGATTGACTGACCTTCATGTCTTAAAGTAATGATGGTCTGTCGTTTGTCTTTGCTTATTTGAGATGTTGTTGCCATAATATGGACTTTGTCTTTTACCAAATAGGGATATCTTCTGTATACCACCCCTACCTTGCCACAACACAAATGATTGGCTCAAACGCATTAAAAATCCACAAATTATTTTATTTTTTCTCCAGAAGAGTTATCCAGCTTATGTAAGTACCTCGTTTTTGTATTAGTAGGCTGGGATGAAGAAGAAATCTTAAAATAATAGTGTGCGTTCCAAGCAAGTTTAGGAGAGTCTCTGTGAGAGTCTCCCTCTTGAATAAATATTTTGTATAACTTCATGGATGCAGGGGTGTAATGTAACAAAGTAAAATACTTTGAAGTACTACTTAAGTATTTTTGAGGGTATCTGTACTTGACTTTACTATTACACATTTTTGACTACTTTTACTTTTACTACATTCCCAAAGATACTTTTTACTCAAATGCAATGCCTTTAGAAACTATTCACACCCCTTATTAAATTGATATGTTTTGTCATTGGCCTACACTGGCCTACACACAACACCCCATAATGTCAAAGTGGAATTATGTTTTTAGATTTTAAAAAAATAATTAATTGAATGAAAATGTCTTGAGTCAATAAGTGTTCAACCCCTTTGTTACGGAAAGCCTACATAAGTTCAGGAGTAGAAATGTGCTTAACAAGTCACATAATAAGTTGCATAGACTCACTCTGTGTGCAATAATAGTGTTTAACATGATTTTTGAATGACTACCTGATCTCTGTACCCCACACATAAAATGATCAGTAAGGTTCCTCAGTCGAGAAGTGAATTTCAAACACAAATTCAGCCTCAAAGACCTTGGAGATTTTCCAATGCCTCGCAAAGAAGTGCTTCTGTTGTCAGATGGGTAAAAAAAAATCAGACATTGAATGTCCCTTTGAGCATGTTGAAGTTATTAATTACGCTTTGGATGGTGTATTAATACACCCAGTCACTACAAAGATACAGGCGTCCTTCCGAACTCAGTTGCTGGAGAGGAAAGGAAACTACTCAGCGATTTCACCAGGAAGCCAGTTACAGAGTTTAATGGCTATGATAGAAGTAAACTGAGGATGGATCAACAACATTGAACATAGACTTAACTAAAATATAAACGCAAAATGCAACAATTTCAAAGATTTTACTTAGTTACAATTCATATAAGGAAATCAGTCAACTGAAATAAATTCATTAGGCCCTAATCTATGGATTTCACATGACTGGGAATGCAGATACACTATATGACAAAAAGTATGTGGAAACCTGCTTGTTGAACATCTCATTCCAAAATCATGGGCATTAATATGGAGTTCGTCCCACATTTGCTGCTATAACAGCCTCCACTCTTCTGGGAAGGCTTTTCACTAGATGTTGGAACATTGCCGCGGGGACTTGCTTCCATTCAGCCACAAGAGCATTAGTGAGGCCGGGCATTGATATTGGGCAAAGGCCTGGCTCGCAGTCGGCGTTCCAATTCATCCCAAAGGTGTTCGATGGGGCTGAGGTCAGGGCTCTGTGCAGGCCAGTCAAGTTCTTCCACACTGATCTCAACAAAACATTTCTTTATGCACGGGGGCATTGTCATGCTTAAACAGGAAATGGCCTTCTCCAAACTGTTGCCACAAAATTGGAAGCACAAAATCATCTAGAATGTCATTATATGCTGTAGCGTTAAGATTTCCCTTCACTGGAACTAAGGGGCCAAGCCCGAACCATGAAAAACAGCCCAAGACCATTATTCCTCCTCCACCAAACTTTACAGTTGGCACTATGCATTGCGGCAGTTAGCGTTATCCTGGCATCTGCCAAACACAGATTTGTTCATCGGACTGCCAGATGGTGAAGCGTTATTCATCACTCCAGAGAGAACCCATTTCCACTACTCCAGTCGACGCATTGCATATGATGAACTTCGGCTTGTGTGTGGCTGCTAGACAATGGAACCCCATTTCATGAAGCTCCCAAAGAAAAGTTATTCGGCTGATGTTGCTTTCAGAGGCAGTTTGGACTTGGTAGTGAGTGTTGCAACCAAGGACAGACAATTTTCACGCACTATGCGCTTCAGCTTTCACTGGTCCTGTTCTATGAACTTGTGTGGCCTAACACTTCGTGGCTGAGCCGTTGTTGCTTCTAGATGTTTCCACTTCACAATAACAGCACTTAACAGTTGACCGGGCAGCTCTAGCAGGACATAAATTTGACAAACTGACTTGTTGGAAAGGTGGCATCCTCCGACGGTGCCACGTTGAAAGTCAGGGAGCTCTTCAGTAAGGCCATTCTACTGCCAATGTTTGTTTATGGTGATTGTGTGGCTGTGTGCTCGATGTTATACACCTGTCAGACACTAATATGATGGGATGTCCTCATACTTTTGTATATATAGTGTATTTTGAATCCACTTCATCAGCCAAGGGGTCGTGAAACGTTCGGTGCCAAGGGGTCGTGGAACCAATAGTGTCAATTCATGTAAAAATATATATATAATCACCACATTTGGAGTTACAATGTTTTCCTCTGAGAGCAACAATTGAACAATATAAATCTATGTAACTGAAGTGATTTGGTCAAATGTAACTGAGTAAAAAGTAAGTGACTTCTTTCAGAAATGACTTGCTTTAGAGTACAAGTACAGCTCCCAGAGAGTAACTACAGAGAGTAGTACTAGTTCATCCAAGCTCATCCACCTCTGCCCTCTGGCTAGAAGCTCGTTTTGAAATGTTCTTTTACATTGAAACCTGCCCTATGATTTTTTAGGACCTTGTCTTTTCAATCACAGATAATAGAAACGCCGTTTTCACATACACTACCGTTCCAAAGTTTGTATGTACACTACCGTTCAAAAGTTTGGGGTCACTTAAAAGTATCCTTGTTTTTTAAAGAAAAACAAATTTTCTGTCCATTAAAATAACATCAGATTGATCAGAAATACAGTGTAGACATTGTTTATGTTGTTGTAAATGACTATTGTAGCTGGAAATGGCAGATTTTTATGTAATATCTACAGTACAGGCGTACAGAGGCCCATTATCAGCAACCATCACTCCTGTGTTCCAATGGCACGTTGTGTTGGCTAACCCAAGTTTATCATTTTAAAAGGCTAATTAATCACTAGAAAACCCTTTTGCAATTATGTTAGCACAGCTGAAAACTGTTGTCCTGATTAAAGAAGAAATAAAACTTACCTTCTTTAGACTAGTTGAGTATCTGGAGCATCAGCATTTGTGGGTTCCATTACAGGCTCGAAATGGCCAGAAACAAATAATTTTGTTCTGAAACTCATCAGTCTATTCTTGTTCTGAGAAATGAAGGCTATTCCATGCGATAAATTGCCAAGAAACTGAAGATCTCGTACAGACTAGTTGCGTATCTGGAGCGATGCTGTGTACTACTTCCTTCACAGAACAGTGCAAACGGGCTCTAACCAGAATAGAAAGAGGAGGGAGGCCCCGATGCACAACTGAGCAAGAGGACAACTGGCAGCTTCATTAAAAGTACAAGCAAAACAACAGTCTCAACGTCAACAGTGAAGAGGCAACTCTGGGATGCTGGCCTTCTAGGCAGGTAACCATGGTTGACAGAGGAAGAACAATGATTCCAAGCACCACCCTCCTTTTGAAGCTTCCAGTCTGTTATTCAATCTCAATCAGCATGACAGAGTGATCTCCAGCCTTGTCCTTGTCAACACTCACAACACTCACAACGAGAGAATCACTGACATGATGTCAGCTGGTCCTTTTATGGCAGGGCTGAAATGCAGTGGAAATGTTTTTGGGGGGATTCTGTTTATTTGCATGGCAAAGGGGGACTTTGCAATTAATTGAAATTCATCTGATCACTCTTCATAACATTCTGGAATATATGCAAATTGCCATCACACAAACTGAGGCAGCAGACTATGTGAAAATTGATATTTGTGTAATTCTCAAAACCTTTGGCCACGACTGTACAATGAGGAATACAATTGGCTTGATTCAATTTGAATTCCATGAGACCAAAAGGGAGGACAGAACTTGAGTTACATTTTTATAACTCCTTGGAAACAATTTTTCGATTTACATCCAGCTAGCAAGTTTCTTAGAATGCTGTGTCATATCAGTCCAGCATGTTTAGAAGCTATAGGTGAGACTCAACTCCAGCTCAGTGATCCTCCTGGTTACAGAGACATTAAATGGGCTCTGAAAATGGAGGCCTAAAATATATTTGTGTACCAAATACTTTGAACTCTGCCCCTATGTATCTTGTCAGGAAGTGACTATCACATTGGTGTAAAATTACCATTTTTGGTCCTTCTCCCAGCCTGCACTGGGGGAGAGGACGGAGGGGCAGAATGGCTCTCCGGGTCACATCAACATGGGTAGAGATTTAAAGAGATTGAACCCAGGGAACTTACCATTTCCTAGAGACATAGCCCTCTTCTCTTTACGTCTGGAAACTCAAAAGAGCAAGTGGAAGTGGCACAATTTATGTGGTCATGGCATTGCTGCATCTAGCATGAACAACGGTCAGTAAAGGGGCAATCCCAACTTCCACTCTTGTCAAATGTTCACTTGATCTCCTATTATTATTAATGTTATTCACACCGAAAATGTTGTACTGTGTGTTTTATTACCTACCTTTTTTAGCATTTTGAAAAGGTATACTTGAACATTTTACTCGTTCAAATGGTAATCATTGGAATGGAGATGCACATTCTGGTGTAATGAAACAAAAATCTGTGGCACAATCTATCTCTAACAAATCAAGTTCATTGAATGATCAAACTACACTAAGACATTTCGTTAAAGATGCATCCACACTTTCCCATATTTCCTTGTTTATTCTGTAAATGATGGGATATAGCCGAACACTAACAGAAATCTAAGATTGAGTTGTCAAATCTCTTGATAAAAATGTGTCCGTTGCGTATCTTAGCCACCGCTCTCTCTTTGGGCATATCTGTAGCTACAACGCAACGTTAAACACTTTGGTCCCTCATCTTCTTGCTCTGAACAGTGTTTCTGGCGATTCACAAAAGGTGTCAAACGGGGGCATTGGACTTGGTCTGCCATGTTCTCCCATGGCTGCCTTTAATCCAATTACTGTCGGCCATGACGCATGGATCATGGCCTTTCATCCCCTCCTCATTAGGGTCTTTGGGCTGTGCTGTTTACTATTGGGGTGTTGGTGTAGCTTTAACTGCATTGTAAGCTAGTCACCCCATCCCTGTGTCATAACGTGTTGTCCTCTGATTCAGTTATAACCCACCGTTTGGATCATAGTGCTGAATGGGTTCGCTATTTGGGCCAGTGGGTCATTTTCTATCTTTTTCTCACCACGTTAGTTTAGACTGAATTAACATTTCAAATTTGGCACTTGAGATCTGTACCATTTTGAACACTTGAACGTTTAGCTTGGCCTGATAACGTAACTGCAGATTTAGAAGCAGTTGATACGAAATGAATGAATCTTAAGGCCTGTGGGGGAATGGAGATTTGGGCTTTGCTGTGGTGGTCTGGTGTTCAAACCAGTTCCATGCAGTCCATGTGTTCCAGGTTGGAAACACCTGGAACTCTTTGCTACGTTAAGCAAATGGTGATAAATTGGCCCTCTCATTCTTTTCTATTGTCTGTGAGGATTTTTGATTCAAACGCGACCTGAATGAAATGTCGCAAATACCCAATTGTTTTCCCTGAGCATCACTTATCTAGGCACAGATCTGGCACACACAGCCCTCTGTGGCTCTCAATAGCCACATTTGCGTGGACATTGGCCAGAGTCAATTGCCTGTCAAATGATATGCACGATTAGGCATCAGTGGATATTGGGCCTAATGCGCCGAGCCTCCTATAGAGCCTGGACAGTGGGCCCCCTCACTGAACCCCTCACCCTCCTCGCCCCCTCCCTTGTCCCCTCCCCTTTTGTCTCACCACTCAGTTCAATGTTAATGTCCAGCAGTGTCCAGTCAGCCAGCTCCTGCGCAAAACCGTTCCTTCCCTCTTTTCTCACCCTCGCCTCCTCTTGTGTGCTGTCCAGCTGGCTGTGACCTCTGACCCGGAGACCCTCACTCCTGACCCTTGGACCCGTTCCCACGCCACACCCTTTTGTGTGGACCTCGCCATGGCAACGCCGTGGTCACTGCTGCTACGGTAACAGATGGACAGGCTTCTGGAAATAACTTCATTTGAGCCGCTGAAAATCGGACTTGTGTACCCCCCCACACACACCCCAAATCCACACACACACACACTCCCTCCACCCCTGCACTCCTCGCCCCGCAACTCCTTCGATTTATTTCAATGCAGGGCTTCTGGTCATGCGATCAGATAAATTCATTACCGCGGCAATCTCCGATTTATCCTGGCATGTGCACAGAAAATACACATAGGAATAAGAAGAGCATGTTGTCAATGCAGTAAGCCGCAATAGGGACTAACTACATACGCAAACATCCTATTTCACAGTGCTGCTGTTTATGGTCGGGAGTGGGAGTGGTAACTAACTTCAACAGTTCGTTGTAATTATTAGCTAAACAACTTTGATTAGCCATATTGTTTTCTCGCATTCTGCAAAGGGTGGCTTTAAGGAGAGTTGTAAATAGACAGACTGGAGCAATAGGGATTTGTATGCTCGTCCAAAACAAATGGAAAGAACAATAGTATCATTAACATCACCAATAAGTTGCTTGCAGAAAATTAAGCATCACAAATTCTTTTTTTAAATGTACTGGACAAATTCACTTAATTCTAGGGCAAATGTGTTAAGTTGTGTTGAATGGGCCTGTGACAATGTTGATGTTGACGAATAAAGCTGTCTGATCGTCAGTGCAGTTTTACCTCACACTCAAGAGTAAACAAACAAACAAACAAAATGACTCCTATTGAAACTGTCGAATCCCTCCAAAACCATCATATTTCACAAATCTGTACAATTAGGTTTGTGAAAGTAAATCTCATAGGCTGCATCTACACAGGCAGCCCAATTCTGATATTCTTTCCACTAATTGGTCTTTTGACCAATCACCTCAGATCTTTGTGTGTCAGATATTTTTCAGAGCTGACCTGATTGGTCAAAAGACCAATTAATGAAAAAAGATCAGAATTGGGACACCTGTATAAATGCCGCCATATAGACCTAGACGAAAACAACACTATGAAAAACAAAATTATCTCTCAGTTTTATATTATTATATTATTTATATACGTTTTATATATAGATCTATTTTTCAAACACTTTGATATAGGAAGAGGTTAGTTAAATATACAGCAAAACATTCAAAAGTGGGAGATGTTTCCAGCACAGCTCAGCCCAACAGGCTGACCAAGGGGCGCCAATGGTGACCCTCGAAAAATGGACCATTGAGGTGAAATCACACAAGCGCAGCCACTTATTCCATTTTGGATTTTGTATTCCTCTGTCCCGCATCTGCATCACTATCTTCCCCTCTCATTCCACCCCTCCCTCCACCCTGCCCCCTTCTCCCCCCCTGCCTCTCGCCCAGTTCATTGTACCAAAAGAGATTTTCTTCATTGAGGCCCAGTCTCTTAGGTAACCCCAGTGCTGCATGAAATGAGGAGAGAGAGAGAGAGAGAGAGAGAGAGAGAGAGAGAGAGAGCGACAGAGAGAGAGAGAGCAACAGAGAGAAAGAGAGGGGGGAGGGAGAGAGAGAGGGAGGAGGGGGAGAGTGAAGGAAATCGACAGACAGAAGGAGGAACGGCAGAAAGGGTTGGAGAACGCGAGGGAGAAGGATGCAAGAGCAGAGAAGGCAAGAGTTAAGATGCTAAAGTAGGACAAGTGTGCCAGACGTCAAAGGCAACACAGCTAAAGCAAGAACACATCTGAGGGAGACAAGAGAAAAAAATATTTCAGGACGAATTTCTACGCCTTTGAGCAACAGGGTTTTATTTCAATGTTTTTTTAGTTTAAAAAAAAACTTTAAGGTTTTTAGGCCTCAACTAGGTCTTGTTGCTTTTTTTTGTCTTTAAGGTACATTCATGTATCTCAACATAGCTTGGACACATCGGTACACTTTCATTGTTGTACCAATGTGAACGCAACCATGCTTGAGGTGGTCTACAGTGACCTGTTATGACCTGTTGTGATACAAGAGCAGTAGTTAAGGCTGAATTCAGGGCTAGAGGTCGTATCTGTGGCATGGAGCCACTTCATAGACCAGATGCAGCAGTTGGACTCGTTGGATTCCTTGCCGGGACAGTGGAACAACCTACCTGCTACTCAACAGCTAACTACCACTTTGAAGAGACCTCTCAAGATGAATGGGTGAAAATGGGTGACTAGCTTATATTTTCCAATAGTGGCTGATGTTCAGGAAAGGAAACAAACTTTATTGAACCTTCTAAACATCCTCTGTGGGGAAAAAAGTTGACGAAGTAACTGTAAAAGTACTGATTTCCTTTTTGATATGTCTAAAGATAAGAGGCTAACCACCGTTTTCCGGAATCAAATGTCAAAATGAAAGGGCTTTTTCTCAATTCAAAAGAAAAACAAGTCTTTATAAGACTTTTAAAGATTACTTTTTAGTTCAATAGTATCTAGTCAAACAAATAAATGTAAAGTTTAAGTATATTAAATACTTTAATTCTCTTTGTGGGGCATGCTGCGCTGCTCTTCAGTTGTGAGCAGCACATGGAGCATCAATGAATGGCTGAGGTCTTTCAAAAGCCTCCCATATTATTCGTTTTGAGACGGCTCACATAGAGAGACAAATGTTGCATTGAGTAATTCAGTTTGGGGGGCTACTTTTGTTTCAAATTCTCACTTTTGTTTCCGGCTCTTACCTTGGCTGCTCATGTGTTAACACTCGGCTGCACTAAGTTATCATAGGGAGCTTTTGTCTCTTTGATCCGTGTGACAATGGGGACTGCTTTTGTATTGGTCACGTTACTGCTGCCTTGGGATGCCGCCCTGCGTTCATCATTATGTCACGTACACACGGAAAGGGTGGATGAGTTAGGGTTTCAGAGGCCTTCATTTCCCTACACATTTCTCTGTGTCCTCTGTCTATCTAAACGTCCGCCCATCCATCCCTGCTATGTGCTGACCCAGGGGGTCCGGAGCTGATTGTCCAAACGCAATTCTTGTGTCTGCCTCCATGAAACCAGGAGTTGTGGATGGACATCACGCCCCTGACCTCCGGAAATCTCCGGTAATGCAGACATGGAAGGGACAGAAGGAAACATTTTGGTGTAAATGGCCAATGTGTTTATATATTTTATTACCACACTGGGCTTTTTCTGCATACTTATTTTCACCTCTACCATCCTCCAGCTTCTAAATGTGGCTCACGGTGGCGGCTAAGAGCCAGAACAAGAGGTTGAGTCTACTTGGAGGCTGAAATCATGAGATGGAGAGATGAATAGAACTTATCATGTTAAGTACAGTTGAATGTGTCCGGTTTGCACTTCGGTCCTTGTTTTCTAGGTTGCTTTTTCTTTCACAGCTATTTAGACAAGGTCCTAAAAAGATACGCACTTCTAGCAGGAACGGGGAGAGAGTGAGAGGAAATTTGATTGAATGAATTGTGTGTGTGTGTGTGTGTGTGTGTGTGTGTGTGTGTGTGTGTGTGTGTGTGTGTGTGTGTGTGTGTGTGTGTGTGTGTGTGTGTGTGTGTGTGTGTGTGTGTGTGTGTGTGTGTGTGTGTGTGTGTGTGTGTTTGCATTTGCCTGTGTTTGACAAAGTTCAGGGGTCAGGCTACGGAAGAATAGGGAAAACGAGAGCGAAAGTAAAGGATTTGGAGAAGGTGGGGAGAGAGGGGGCTTGGGGCGAGAGAGGGGGATTATCAGGGAGGGAGAGATTTCGGAAGAGAAAGAAGAAGGAGGAATAGAGGGCAAGATTACATTTTTGGAGGGAAAGACTAGAGAAAGAGAAAAAAAATGATAAAGTCGCGACAGGCCCAAACCCAGTGCACACTCTTAGAAAATAGGGTTCAAAACGGGTCTACAGCTGTCCCCAAACAATAACTATTTTTGGTTCCAGGTAGAACTCTTTTGGGTTCCATGTTGAACCCTCTGTGGAAAGGGTTGTACATGGAACCAAAAAGGGTTCTACCTGAAACCAACAGGGGATCTTCAAAGGATTCTCCTATGGGGACAACCGAGGAATCCTTTTTGGTTCTAGATAGCACCTTTTTTTCTAAGAGTGCATAGAGAGAGGGAGAGTGCAAAATAATGAAGTTGAGAGAAAAATGGTCAGGGAGGAAGTTCGAGTGAGACTCGGGGCAATATGTATAGAAAGAAAAGAGAAAGAGTGAGGGGGAAAGAGAGAGGCAGAGAACGAGAGAGATCAAGAGGGAGGCAGCATTAATATGCTAATGGCCTGAGTGAATGCACAACAGGCCCACTGACCAGGCTAATCACGGGTGGACACACACTGGGGCTAATCCTTAACACAGAGCTTTCACACACCCCCCCGCGCACACACACAGAGATGTACGCGCAAACACTACAAAACACACACACACACACACACACACACACACACACACACACACACACACACACACACACACACACACACACACACACACACACACACACACACACACACACACACACACACACACACACACACACACACACACACACACACACACACACACAAATTCAAACCCACCCACACATTTACTATTTGCACTGACCCACACAAATAACACAATTTCTGAATGCAGATGCTTATTGACCACATTTTGCTTGTAATAGCAAAAAATCACAGGAACACGGGGGCACAATGCTCTCTCTCTCTCTCTCACTTACTCGCTCACTCACACACACAGTTGTTAAGTCACTATCACCATGGTTATTGAGCTCTCTGAAGCCATGATTGGATTCTGTGGACAGAATGTGTCCTCTGATGGGGTTTCTACCACTCGTTTTGTGAGGGTTTTCTCTTCACTCTTCACTGCTCTGAGCTGGTGTCAATGAAGCCACTAATATTTCCTGAAGAGAGATTAGCTGCGATATGTAGGTTTAACCCAGGCTGAAGGAGTGGAAGTTTTGAGTGAGCACAGGAAAGTAATGCCCGTTATTCAAAACAAGTCCTGTAATAAATGCTGTGTTCGTAACTATGAGCTTCCATGTTACATGTATTATCAAGTCTTACACTTAAATAAACACTTATCAAATTAGTTGGTGACTTTTTCTGTTTTTTTGATTAGTGGCTATATATGAATGGAATCAAAATGCTTTACACGAATACAATTAAGTGTGTTTGTTATTCATCTGAAGAGTTGAATTCAAAACAGGCACACTAAGACGGATATCTACAGTAACACAGATGTAACCTGACTAAGATTTGGATTTAGGTATTGTATCTTGAGCGGGTCAGTTGGCTACCCAGGGTTAAGCACAAGCGACCACTCAAGTCGAGTGGGGCTTAGAGGGGAGCAGTGGAGACAGCTGGTGGCCGATATAAGAGCAGCACCTCGGGGCAACCTAGCCCGACACTGACATAATGATCACATGGCTCAGCTAAGCTAGGCTAATGCTAACTGTGCTCTTGCCAACTCGTACTTCTGGCAGCAATTATGAGAACGATGCAGTTGGAGTGACACAAAACCTTTATTTATGAAATGTGTTATTCTACATTGCACCAATAGCACTCTCTAGGCAAACAATAATAGTACTGTAGTGAGCATTTGTTTATGAAATAACATGAGAAGAATCACATAATGCCGTTAAAACATGATGATAATAATAAAATAAAGAGCAATGAAGTGCAGCCATAGCACAACCAATAGAAACTTAACACTCATTTCATTTAATTGGGTTTGGATTCAAATCCCATCAGGTCTACACCAGTCCCATGGTATCTGGAAAACAAAAAACGGACCTAAGTTCAGCGTCTCTACGGTCAACTTTAGTTCGTGCTATCGGGGAATCTTGGGACGCTTACCCTACCCTAAACCCTACCCTAACCATTATCCTAACCTTAACCCTAACCTTTATACATTTGAAATGACTTCAACTGCATTTCAAACATTTTACATTTCAACTTCAATGGGGTGAGGTCAGAGTTGGATGACCCATGGACTACACTTAGACTTTTCAGTCAACTTCACCCTAGTCTGTCACCTAGGCTGCTAGGCACCTAGGCTGCAGAAACACATTTAATTAGTGGATTGCCAAGCATCAGATTCATTCATGGAAAATCTGTTAATGTCAAAGTTCCAAGTATGGTTCATGTTCAGTTACCTGTGACAGTGAGGGAGAGGAGATCACTCTCGGAGGAGAAGTTATGAGAAAAAACATAAATCTCATAAACACAGCTGTAGTTCCCTTGGTGGGAGTCATCTGCAGTGAGAAAGAGGAAGGCAGCAGAGTGATTGACAGCTGGCTGAGTCTGGGTTATGTTGGAGTCAGGGTATGATAATTTGCTAATAAATTCATTAAAAATCCTACAATGTGATTTTCTGGATGTTTTTGTCTCATTTTGTCTGTCATAGTTGAAGTGTACCTATGATGAAAATTTACAGGCCTCTCTAATCTTTTTAAGTGGGAGAACTTGCACAATTGGTGGCTGACTAAATACTTTTTTGCCCCACTGTATTCTCACTAACAAAACACCCCTACAGCGAAGTCCAAACGTTTTTTGGACATTGACACATTTTTGGTTGTTTAGGCTCTGTGCTCCAGCACTTCTAAATAATACAATGACTACGAGGTTAAAGTGCACACTGAGCTTTAATTTTGAGGGTATTGTCATTCATATCGGTTGAACCGTTTAGAAATTACAGCACTTTTTGCACATAGTCCACTTTTAGGGAACCAAAAGTATTTGGTCAAATTCACTTGTGTATTAATGTTGTCAAAAGTTTAGTATTTGGTCCCATATTCCCAGCATGCAATGACTACATCAAGCTTGTAACTCTACAAATGTATTCGATTCATTTGCAGTTAGGTTTTGGTTGTGTTTCAGATTATTGTGTAATTTTGGAGCCACTTTTATTGTAAAAAAAATAGAATATGATTCGAAACACTTCTACATTAATATGGATGCTACCATGATTACAGATAATCATGAATGATGAGTGTGTAACGAATGTCGTCGGGAGAAGGAGAAGACCAAGGTGCAGCGTGGTAAGTATTCATAATACCTTTTAATCAATACGAATACTTGAACAAAAAACGACAAACGAACAGATCTGCAAGGTGCAATACACAAAACAGAAAACAACTACCCACAAACACCAGGTGGGAACAGGCTACCTAAGTATGGTTCTCAATCAGAGACAACGATTGCCAGCTGCCTCTGATTGGGAACCAGGCCAAACACATAGAAATAGAAAACATAGAATGCCCACCCCAACTCACTCGTTGACCAAAATAAAATAGAGACATAAAAAAGGAACTAAGGTCAGGACGTGACAGTACCCCCCCCGAAAAGGTGCGGATTCCGGCCGCAAAACCTAAACCCATAGGAGAGGGTCTGGGTGGGCATCTGTCCCACCCAGACCCCACTCCACCTTAGTCTTGGCCCACTTAGGTGGCGCCTTTGGACCGACCCCGGACTGGGGACCCTTATAGCTGGACAGGCGGGAGACTCTGGCAGTGCCGGACAGGCGGGAGACTCTGGCTACACGCCAGAGTGAAGGGCGGCTCTGGCCGCTCCGGAGTGACGGGCGGCTCTGGCAGCTCCTGACTGACGGGTGGCTCCTGACTGACGGGTGACTCTGGCGGCTCCTGACTGACGGGCGGCTCTGGCGGCTCCTGACTGACGGGTGGCTCCTGACTGACGGGCGGCTCTGGCCGCTCCTGACTGACGGGCGGCTCTGGCGGCTCCTGACTGACGGGTGGCTCCTGACTGACGGGTGACTCTGGCGGCTCCTGACTGACGGGTGGCTCCTGACTGACGGGTGGCTCTGGCCGCTCCTGACTGACGGGCGGCTCTGGCGGCTCCTGACTGACGGGTGGCTCCTGACTGACGGGCGGCTCTGGCCGCTCCTGACTGACGGGCGGCTCTGGCGGCTCCTGACTGACGGGTGGCTCCTGACTGACGGGCGGCTCTGGTGACTCCTGACTGACAGGCGGCTCTGGTGGCTTCGGACAAGAGGGAGACTCTGGAGGAGCCGGACAGGCGGGAGAACCTGGAGGGAGGAGACGGAGAGACAGCCCGGTGCGTGGGGCTGCCACAGGACCCACCAGGCTGGGGAGACCTACAGGAGGCCTGGTGCGTGGAGGAGGCACCGGATGGACCGGGCTATGGGGGAGCACTGGAGCTCTGGTGCGCAGCCTTGGCACCACTCCTCCAGGCTGGATGACCACTTTAGCCCGGACCCTCCAGAGTGCAGGTGAACTGCACCCTCCCAGCGCCCTGGAGACACAGCACGCAGCGCCATCGCAGGATACCCTGGGACGAAATGGCGTATCGGAGACCAAACATGCTGAGTTGGCACAACACGCCCTGGCTGGATGCCCACTCTCGCATGGCACTTGCGGGGGCTGGCCAATAGCGCTCCGAGCTATGAGCGCGTACTGGCGACACCGTGCGCTTGATCGCATAACACGGTGCCTGACCAGTACTACGCCTCTCCCGGTAAGCACGGGAGTTGGTTCAGGTCTATCGCCTATCGCTGCCTCTCGTGCCTGTTGTGCTGCCTTACCTCATATCGCCGCCACTCAGCTTTCGCTGCCTCCAGTTCTTCTTTGGGGCGGCGATATTCCCCAGCCTGACTCCAGGGTCCCTTACTGTCTAGTATCTCCTCCCAAGTCCAGGAGTCCAGAACCCTCTGCTCCTTGTTACCACGCTGCTTGGTCCTTTTTTGGTGGGTAGTTCTGTATCGAATGTCGTCGAGAGAAGGAGAAGACAAAGGTGCAGCGTGGTAAGTATTCATAATACCTTTTAATCAAGACCAATACTTGATCAAAAAACAACAAAACGACAAACGAACAGATCTGCAAGGTGCAATGCACAAAACAGAAAACAACTACCCACAAACACCAGGTGGGAACAGGCTACCTAAGTATGGTTCTCAACCAGAGACACAAATTGTCAGCTGCCTCTGATTGGGAACCATACCAGACCAAACACATAGAAATAGAAAACATAGAACACAAAACATAGAATGCCCACCCCAACTCACTCCCTGACCAAACTAAAATAGAGAAATAAAAAAGGAACTAAGGTCAGGACGTGACAGAGTGAATAATGATGAGTGAGAAAGTGAGAGGCATAAATATCCCCCTCCCCCGCCCCTAAACGCTAACCTTCCCTGTTATTTGTAAAGGTACATGTTGGGTTAGCATATCTTGGGGGTATGATCTTTGAGCCTCTGTAACTTTCTCACTCATCATTATTCACGATTCATTCAGAATTTCACCTCATAGTCATTGTATAATTTAAAATCCAAAGTACTGGAGTACGGAGTTAAAACACCCAAAAATGTGTCACAGTCCAAATTAAGATTTTCTTTCCAAAGCGCTATATACATTTTTAGAATGTTGGTCAATTTGATTGTATTGTTTAAAGAACTTAGAAAAGAGATTGGTGGGTTTTTCATGATCTAATCATGATATGGGGATGTTCAATGACAGTCATCCCAGCTAGTACATAACGTTCTGAGAACCATAGGTTTCTTAGAGCTTGGTGAGAGCGTGGTTGTCCTATGCTTAGACCTTCCCACAACTTTCTGTGAATGGTGCAGGATAGTTGATGGCACTTTTGGACATTCTCATCACATTTAAGGAACTTGACAAAATTAATGTTTCATTTCATTACTTTAACAGAATGTTTCCTAAAAGTTAAAACATGGTTACACTTCGTTCCAATTTTGGTCATGTTCTAGGAACGTTCTCCAACTAGTTTGACACTGGGAATGTTCTCAAACAGTTTAGAGAACATTAAGAAACAATGTTCTTCGGTGGGAATGTCAGTAATTCAGGACAATGTTTTCTTCAGGTTTCCTCATTCTATTTAAAGTTATGTTCTGAGATCATTAATAAAAACGTTTCATAAAAACCACAAGAAAACTTTAGTAATGTTCAAAGAACGTTGTAAGTATGTTATTTAAATACATATACATTCTGTTCTCTGTGTTGTCAATTAATTGGCCACATCTGATCTTAATGAGTGCTTGTTTCCTTGAAATAGAGTCAGTTTCAAAAGGATAAAAAGAACAGCTTCTCACTAACGCCATTTCACACAAAACAATACATGTGTTTGCATGATTAATGCCTAAACAAATTCATTTCCATGTGTCCTATCTATGCTTGGAGTTCAAAACAGTAAACACAAAATGAGCTAGCAGTGTTATTAAAAGTCTTGTTTAAACATTCAGTGAAAGTTTTAAGTTATTCAAAAACCTCAAAAGAACCTATAATTTCCGTTCTCAGAATGTTAATGAAACCTTTCAGGAAACCATAGTAAAATGATCTCAGAACCTCCCGGAAACCTAAAAATGTACAGTACCAGTAAAAGTTTTTCTTTATTTTTACTATTTTCTACATTGTAGAATAGTACCAGTCAAACGTTTGGACGCACCTACTCATTCCAGAGTTTTTCTTTAATTTTACATTGTAAAATAATGGTGAAGACATCAAAACTATGAAATAACACATATGGAATCATGTAGTAATCAAAAAAGTGTTATACAATCAAAATATATATTAATATAAAATATATTCTTCAAAGCAGCCACCCTTTGTCTTGATGACAGCTTTGCACACTCTTGACATTCTCTCAATCAGCTTCATGAGGTAGTCATCTGGAATGCATTTCAATTAACAGCTGTGACTTGTTAAAAGTTAATTTGTGGAATTTCTTTCCTTCTCTATGCGTTTGAGCCAATCAGTTGTGTTGTGACAAGATAGGGGTGGTATACAGAATATAGCATAATTTGGTAAAAGACCAAGTCCATATTATAGCAAGAGCAGCTCAAATAAGAAAGAGAAATGACAGTCCATCATTACTTTAATACATGAGGGTCAATCAATCTCGAAAATGTCACAAACTTTGAAAGTTTCTTCAAGTGCAGTCGCGAAAACCATCAAGCGCTATGACCGCCATAGGAAAGGAAGACCCAGAGTTACCTCTGCTGCAGAGGATAAGTTCATTCGAGTTACCATCCTCAGAGATTGCAGCCCAAAGCCTCTGCTTTACAGAGTTCAAGTAACAGACACATCTCAACATCAACTGTTCAGAGGAGACGACGTGAATCAGGCCTTCATGGTTGAATTGCTGCAAAGAAACCACTACTAAAGGACACCATTAAGACAAAGAGACTTGCTTGGGTCAAGAAACACGAGCAATGGACATTAGACCGGTGGAAATCTGTCCTTTGGTCTGATGTCCAAATTTGAGATTTTTAGTTCCAACCTCCATGTCTTTGTGAGACGCAGAGTAGGTGAACCGATGATCTCCGCATGTGTGGTTCCCACCGTGAAGCATGGAGGAGGTGTGATGGTGTGGGGGTGATTTGCTGGCGACACTGTTTGTGATTTACTTAGAATTCAAGGCACACTTAACCAGCATGGCTACCACAGCATTCTGCAGTGATACGCCATCCCATCTGGTTTGCGCTTAGTGGGACTATCATTTGTTTTTCAACATGACAATGACCCAACACACCTCCAGGCTGTGTAAGGGCTATTTTACCAAGAAGGAGAGTGATGGAGTGCTGCATCAGATGACCTGGCCTCCACAATCACCCGACCTCAAACCAATTGAGATGGTTTGGGATGAGTTGGACCGCAGAGTGAAGGAAAAGCAGCCAAAAAGTGCTCAGCATATGTGGGAACTCCTTCAAGACTGTTGGAAAAGCATTCCAGGCAAAGCTGTTTGAGAGAATTCCAAGAGTGTCCAAAGGTGTCAACAAGGCAAAGGGTGGCTACTTTGAAGAATCTAAAATCTAAAATATAGTCTTCACTATTATTCTACAACAGTGGTTTCCAAACTTTTTATAGTCCCATACCCCTTCAAACATTCAACCTCCAGCTGCGTACCAGGGTCAGCACAGTCTCATATGTTTTTTTGCCATCATTGTAAGCCTGACACACACACACTATACGATACATTTATTAAACATAAGAATGAGTGTAAGTTTTTGTCACAACCCGGCTTGTGGGAAGTGACAAAGAGCTCTTATAGGACCAGGGCACAAATAATAATCAAGAATTTTGCTCTTTATTTAGCCATCTTACATGTAAAACCTTATTTATTCATAAAAAATTGTGAATAACTCACCACAGGTTAATGAGAAAGGTGTGCTTGAAATGATGCACATAACTCTGCAATGTTGGGTTGTATTGGAGAGAGTCTCAGTCATTTAAATAATTTTCCACCCACAGTCTCTGCCTGTATTTAGTTGTCATGCTAGTGAGGGCCGAGAATCCACTCTCACATAGGTACGTGGATGCAAAGAGCATCAGTGTCTTAACAGCGCAATTTGCAAAGGAAGGATATTCTGAGCGCAGCCCTATCCAGAAATCTGGCAGTGGCTTCTGATTAAATCAATTTTCACAGAACCGCTTGTTGCAATTTCGATGAGGCTCTCTTGTTCAGATATTGGTAAGTGGAATGGAGGCAGGGCATGAAAGAGATAACGAATCCAGTTGTTTGTGTCGTCCGTTTCGTTAAATTACCTGCGCAATTGCGCACCCAGTTCACTCAGGTGCTTCGCTATAATCACATTTGACATTGTCCGTAAGCTTTGGTGGCAGAAACATTATGTACAAAATAAGTCACAAATAAAAAACACACACAATAACACAATTGGTTAGGAGCCCGTAAAACATCAGCCGGCGCCAGCACAAATTGCCACATAGATGATTGTTGACAATTCATAATTTGGAAAGCAAAGGGCTATTGCTATAAAGTGAAGACAATGAAAAGACTAATCAGTCTTCTATAGTTTTCAAAATTCTCAACTTAATTGATTGAACAGTACAGCCTTTTTGGCACCAGCATCAGCCATATTCTAGGCGAGTGCACATATTCACTCTTTATCATTGTTAGGTCAAATCAAATCAAATCAAATTGTATTTGTCACATACACATGGTTAGCAGATGTTAATGCGAGTGTAGCGAAATGCTTGTGCTTCTAGTTCCGACAATGCAGTAATAACCAACAAGTAATCTAACTAACAATTCCAAACTACTGTCTAATACACAGTGTAAGGGGATAAAGAATATGCACATAAGGATATATGAATGAGTGATGGTACAGAGCAGCATAGGCAAGATACAGTAGATGGTATCGAGTACAGTATATACGTATGAGATGAGTATGTAAACAAAGTGGCATAGTTAAAGTGGCTAGAGATACATGTATTACATAAGGATGCAGTCGATGATATAGAGTACAGTATATACGTATGCATATGAGATGAATAATGTAGGGTAAGTAACATTATATAAGGTAGCATTGTTTAAAGTGGCTAGTGATATATTTACATCATTTCCCCATTACATTTAATTTCGCTGAACACTAGATGGTTTAATTGTATTTTTGGCAGTGAAACGAGGTTACTCAGGCGAGAAAAAAACATCACCCAAATGTATAGCCCTGTTGGAAAATCTAAATGGACTGTTTGAAAATGTGAATCACAATTTTATTTGGCGTACCCCCCACGGCATTGCGCATACCCAAGTTGGGGAATAGTCATTCTACAATGTAGAAAATTGTTTTAAAAAATAATTTAAAAAAACTTTTTTTGAAACACTTGAATGAGTAGGTGTGTCCAACCTTTTGGCTGGTACTTTATTTTCCCATGACAGGCAATTTTCTTTACTTCTGTGGTCAGAACGTTTACAAAACGTTCAGTTTTTACCAGTCAGGAAACGTATGGTTTCGTTGGGAAACCAAAACTGTACGTTCCCACAACTTCAAAGGAACCAAATCTTCTAAAAATAAAAAAAATAAAAAAAATAAAGGAACCAAATCTTCTAATTGAGATGTATTTGTTTTAAATATATCACTTAATGATTTCATTTCAGAGAGACAAATAATCCTGTTTTTTTTTTGCAAAATGCTATACAGTATATCCACCTTACTCCCAGAGAAATAGGTTGTACTGCTAGGCTTAAAAAATTATGAAATTCAGTAATATGAGATCTGTTTCTAAGACATTTAAATGTAACAGTTTAGTCATTTAGCCGATGTTCTTATCCAGAGCGACTTATCTTAAGATTGCTAGGTGAAACAACCACATATCACAGTTAAATATACAGTATACAAACATTAAATTCCAGCATTATTTATTATTATTTTGCAAAAAAAATAACATTTTAATACAGACCTAAAATCTATTAATATATTTTGTTGTTGTGGATATAGCACTTTAGAAATAAACTCTTCAAATACTTTTGGACCCTTTAAATACTTCTCATATTCACTCCAGGTGAGAGAAAAAAAGTGAGTGAGTGATTGACTGACTGACTGATAAACAAATTCTTACCTGAGTAGGTGAGTCCAACAGCATTACCAGGGAAGCAGGTTTGACTTTTTCTCACTGAGGTGTCACAGTCCAGAAGAAGAGACTGATTGCCTTTACCCTTAGCTTCTCTATTTATCCGTTATTTTACCAGGTAAGTTGACTGAGAACACGTTCTCATTTGCAGCAACGACCTGGGGAATAGTTACAGGGGAGAGGAGGGGGATGAATGAGTCAATTGTAAACTCTATAGAGCCCCCCCCTGCAGAATTGAAGGAGCCCCACAGCCAAGCTCCCGACAGACTGCCTCTGCATTATGCCAGTCAAAGTCAGCTTCACACACTGAGACCCAGGACTGATTGGACTTCACCTCCACTCTCCCAGAGCACAAACCAGCTCCATCCACAAACCTCACAGACTCTGAACAAAAGATGGTTCAATATCCAATCAGTTTTGTTGATGCTACCAGCTATGTATTGGATAAGGCCGCTCAGCAAGGAAGAAGCCACTGCTCTAAAACCACCATACAAAAGTCAGACTACGGATTGCAACTGCACATGGGGACAGAGATCGTACTTTTTGGAGAAATGTCCTCTGGTCTGATGAACTGGTGCACTTCACAAAACTGGTGCACTTCACAAAATAGATGGCATCATGAGGGAGGAAAATTATGTGGATATATTGAAGCAACATCTCAAGACATCAGTCAGGAAGTTTAAGCTTGGTTGCAAATGGGTCTTCCAAATGGACAATGACCCCAAGCGTACTTCCAAAGTTGTGGCAAAATGGCTTGAGGACAACAAAGTCAAGGTATTGGATTGGCCATCACAAAGCCCTGACATCAATCCTATAGAACATTTGTGGACAGAACTGAAAAAGAGTGTGCGAGCAAGGAGGCCTACAAACCTGACTCAGTTACACCAGCTCTGTCAGGAGGAATGGCCCAAAAATCACCCAACTTATTGTGGGAAGCTTGTGGAAGGCTGCCCAAAACGATTGACCCAAGTTAAACAATTTAAAGGCAATGCTACCAAATACTAATTGAGTGCATGTAAACTTCTGACCCACTGGGAATGTGATGAAAGAAATCAAAGCTGAAATAAATCATTCTTTCTACTATTATTCTGACATGTCACATACTTAAAATGAAGTGGTGATCAAGGATTAAATGTCAGAAATTGAGTTTAAATCTATTTGGCTAAGGTGTATGTAAACTTCTGACTTTAACTGTATGTAACCATACCAAACGTAACATATCATACTATTTTGAGCTTCTCGGATATACATTTACTATGTTACGTCTAGTCTATGAGACCAGGCTTACTGGAGAGTTGATCTACAGTATCTACAGCTATTCATTTGGTCTCCCATCCTGGGTTTTAACCAAGTCCTGCTGAGATTTTATATTTGTCACCAGACTAACAATGTGCTATCATAAGAATGATTATTGAGAGATCCCTTAATAACTAAATATATTCACTGTTTCTATGGAAATAATTCCAAAGGGTAGGTTTAACAGAGCAACTAAAATGTAACCATACGTTATAAGTCATATAGCATCTATACTATTTAGGCCTATATAGCATTTGCAAAGTCATTAGCAGCTATTGTTTCAATTCAACCCAGAGTTCAACTACAAATATACAATACATATAGGCCTAGGGTTTTAAGCTTTCCAATCTCCCCTTCCTTTCTCTCCTCCTCTTTCCCCCCTATGATTTCTCTCTCTCTCCCCCCAAACGTTGTGGGTTTCAATATGTTCAAGTGCACTTTATCGGCATTGGACAGACACACTTTAAAAGTGTATAAATGTTTCTTAGAAATATAGTGCTGATACGGTATTTGCAATTTACCTCAATACAAGAGAACAGGCTCCCTAGGAAAGTTTTTGTTGTTGCGTGCAATACCCCAAATAGCCACCAGGGGTAGCTAACAAACGGAGCTATTTTGCAAGGGAAATCAAGTTGCTTCCACACATCCGGCGAAAAAAAAGAGAACGATGGCTACAGAGGGTTTCCAAACCTGTCGTCTTTGAATAATTATTGTCATTCTGGATGAAAAATAGCGATAGTATCACCCCCTCCCCCAACATCGTGATGGAAAAGAATCCCGTCACACGGTGGTCATAGTGGCACGAGCTTGAAACTGTTTCGTTACAATCCGGTGTTCGTAGCAAGCTAGCTAGTTGTTCTGCGTGGGCTTGCGTCACCGGGCAGCTGTCCGTCAAATTCCTTGGTAAGTAGCCACTAGCTATGCTAGCTAGACCCCATAACTAGCTAGACTGCAAGTCACTTTTTTGTTTCTACCGAAGCAAGCTAGCTACACATGGATAGATAGCATGATGATCGTGTGACATTACGTTTCTACCGAAGTCTGATAGTTTGCTCGATGTATGTAATTGTGACAAGATAAGTTATTTACCAAAGTAGCTACGATACAACAAAGGAGGACGTAATGCACGCAACCTCGCTCAATGTGCATGAAATGTCAAAGGAGGAGGGTGCAATGAGATGTAGTTAGGCTCGCTAACTGCATTGCCTTAGACATTTTACTGTTTTTAGAACAACAAACGTTAGCTAGCGAAACCCAATTCTCCCAACAACAAAAAAATATATATTTTTTTCATTTTTTACGGCATAATTATTTGGGTACACAGGCTATCTGACTTAAGTCTCATTCATCACTTGTTTTGACAGCTGTCAAACTGGGTTGCTCAGTTACAAACTGTCAAAGTGATGTAACGCAATCAACTGCAATCTAACCTCTACACAGCTCATCTCTCATCAGACTATGTAGGCCTAATTTCCTAAAACGACATATAATGTGTGTAACATATATCTTAAACATGTTTCCATAGGGAGGGGTCTATAAAACACAAAATGGCGACTCCAGTCAACATCCAAAACCCCAGTAAGACGTGGGAGCTGAGCTTGTATGAACTGCACAGGAGCCCACAGGTAATGACAGCCACGTTCCACATAGGAATAATTACAAATGCATCCCGGTGAAAAGTGATTTAATTGTAGTTTCTCATAACAAAAATCTGTGTAAGGAACTGTGACCATGGTCGATCAGTTTAACACTGACCCATGAAGAACATGGATGGGCCATCATAGACTTATATGTGCCTGTATTGTCTGACACATTCCTCTCCCTGCCTGTAGGAGGCGATCATGGACGGCACAGAGATAGCGGTGTCCCCCCGGAGCCTCCACAGTGAGCTGATGTGCCCCATCTGTCTGGACATGTTGAAGAACACAATGACCACCAAGGAGTGCCTGCACCGCTTCTGCTCCGACTGCATCGTCACTGCACTCCGATCAGGGTGAGGGACACACACAACTGTGTGACTATTTGAGGATGACTATATTCTCGCTACTCCGGACTGTGCCCTCGTATAAATCTGAGGAGAACCTCCATACTAAAGATTGTTCCATTTCTGTGAAGATACTTTATAAAAGCTCTCTGTCCTCTCCTCCTAAGGAACAAGGAATGCCCCACGTGCCGAAAGAAGCTTGTGTCGAGACGCTCGCTCCGCCGCGACTCCAACTTTGATGCCCTCATCTCCAAGATCTACCCCAGCCGCGACGAGTATGAGGCCCACCAGGACCGGGTGCTGGAGAGACTCAACCGGCTGCACAACAAGCAGGCCCTCAGCTCCAGCATTGAGGAGGGGCTGCGCATGCAGGCTCTGCACAGGTAGGAGATGAGGGAGGATTGGGGTAGGGTTTATAGGTTTCCCAGAAATCCCAGTTGAAAGATTCTTGGAATTAGGAGAGAGTTGTCAGACTTAGTATGTAGACAAACAAACAACACTGACTGCACAAGTCAGGGAAAGTTCCTACTTTATTGAGGATTCGAAGTTTAAAATGGCCTCTCTCGCTCTGCTCACCCTTGACGCCCCAGAGCCCAGCGAGTGCGCAAACCGGCGCAGGAGAGCGACAACACCACCTTCAGCGGCGGCGAGGACAACGGGGATGCACGGTCACACCTCTCCCACGACTCTGCGCCTTCCCACGCGCCCCTCCCCCCGAGCCACACACCCTCTGAGGCCGGGCCCAGTCGGAACCCTAAGCGGCCCAGGGTGTCAGATGAATCAGGCCCGGAGGTGGATGGGGGCAGCCCCACGGCCCCGCTCCGGCACCACAAAGAGGGCCCTGGCTCAGAGATAGAGCTGGTTTTCCGTCCGCACCCCCTGCTGGTCAACACACAGGACTACAGCCAGACCAGGTGAGGGCTGTGTGTGGAGGGGGGGAAGCTGTGAGGTGTTCTGTTATGACTTCTCAAATGATGGTAATTTCAATTCGGAATGTATTCCTGAAGGGTCTTTTTTAATAGTTTTGTTTTTGTCACTCCTCATTCCTGTTTCAGATATGTGAAGACCACAGCCAACGCCACAGTGGACCACCTGTCTAAGTACCTGGCTCTGCGTATCGCTCTGGAGGAGAGGCAAAGAGACAGCCAATCCGATGCAGCGATGGAGAAGGGGAAAGAGGGAGTGGAGGCGGGGGCTAAAGGAGAGAAATCAGCAGGAGGGGCCAGCCTGAAGAACGTCAGTGAGAAGCAATACACGATCTACATCACCACATCAGGCGGACAGTTCTCTGTGAGTACACAAGCTTATCCATTCTCTTTTTTTTCAGGGTGGGAGCTATTATCAATGACTATTATCCGTTCTCATACCTCTGACACACGTCTCATTTTTTTCCTATCGCCTTCCTTTTAAACTCTACTTTTATCCTCATCCATTGCTTTATTTTTACCTTCCTACCATTCCCTTTGACTTGTTCCTCTCCCTCACGTTTCTCTGTACCTCTTTCTCAGACTCTGAATGGCTCCCTGACTTTAGAGCTGGTGAATGAGAAGTACTGGAAGGTCAGAAAGCCTCTGGAGCTTTACTATGCCCCCACCAAGGACCAACCTCTTCAACCATCACAGCCACCGCAGCAGAAGTCCCCACAGCCCAAAGAGGGGTGAGGAGGACAGGAGTCCTCCCTCTGCAGCCGTTTATCACACGCTGTCTCTGACAGAGTTCTGTGTGTGGCGTGTAGCTGCTTCTAAGGTAGTCATTTGGAACATTCCATAGATTGAAGGTCTTCAACTTTGACCTCAGAATCTGAAGTTTTTCTGTTTTTATCTTCCGTAGCTTCTAATCAAACCTGAGTATGAAGTTGTTTTTGCAATACCTACACATTTTTTCCTTAATCGAATGGTTGACTTAAAATGCTGTCTGGACCGGTGTGCACACCGACAGGCAACACCTACGTAGTCCAGCCTTCCTTCAGACCACCAAGTGTTGCTTGACCTTGCATCAGGACTGCCAGATTTTGTTGATACATCATTTCAGATCAGTGTGAGGATTTTACACTACCATTCAAAAGTTTTAGAATACCTACTCATTCAAGGGTTTTTATTTATTTTGACTCTTTTCTACATTGTAGAATAATAGTGAAGAGATCAAAACTATGAAATGACATGTGGAATCATGTAGTAACCACAAAAGTGATAAACAAATCAAAATACAGTATTTTATAGTTGAGATTCTTCAAATAGCCACCCTTTGCCTTGACAGCTTTGCACTTGTGGCATTCTCTCAACCAGCTTCATCTGGAATGTTTTTCCAACCGTCTTGAAGGAGTTCCTACATTTACATTTAAGTCATTTAGCAGACGCTCTTATCCAGAGCGACTTACAAATTGGTGCATTCACCTTATGACATCCAGTAGAACAGTCACTTTACAATAGTGCATCTAAATCTTAAAGGGGGGTGAGAAGGATTACTTATCCTATCCTAGGTATTCCTTAAAGAGGTGGGGTTTCAGGTGTCTCCGGAAGGTGGTGATTGACTCCGCTGTCCTGGTGTCGTGAGGGAGTTTGTTCCACCATTGGGGGGCCAGAGCAGCGAACAGTTTTGACTGGGCTGAGCAGGAACTGTACTTCCTCAGTGGTAGGGAGGCGAGCAGGCCAGAGGTGGATGAACGCAGTGCCCTTGTTTGGGTGTAGGGCCTGATCAGATCCTGGAGGTACTGAGGTGCCGTTCCCCTCACAGCTCCGTAGGCAAGCACCATGGTCTTGTAGCGGATGCGAGCTTCAACTGGAAGCCAGTGGAGAGAGCGGAGGAGCGGGGTGACGTGAGAGAACTTGGGAAGGTTGAACACCAGACGGGCTGCGGCGTTCTGGATGAGTTGTAGGGGTTTAATGGCACAGGCAGGGAGCCCAGCCAACAGCGAGTTGCAGTAATCCAGACAGGAGATGACAAGTGCCTGGATTAGGACCTGCGCCGCTTCCTGTGTGTCCTACATATGCTGAGCACTTGTTGGCTGCTTTTCCTTCAGTATGCGGTCCGACTCATCCCAAACCATCTCAATTTGGTTGAGGTCGGAAGATTGTGGAGGCCAGGTCATCTGATGCAGCACTCCATGACTCTCCTCTAAAATAGCCCTTACACAGCCTGGAGGTGTGTTGGGTCATTGTGCTGTTGAAAAGAAAATGATAGTCCCACTAAGTGCAAACCAGATGGGATGGTGTATCACTGCAGAATGCTGTGGTAGCCATGCTGGTTAAGTGTGCCTTGAATTCTAAATAAATCACTAACGGTGTCACCAGCAAAGCACCCCCACAACATCACACCTCCTCCATGCTTCACGGTGGGAACCACAAATGTGGAGATCATATGTTTACCCACTCTGCATCTCACAAAGACACGGCGGTTGGAAACAAAAATCTCCAATTTGGACTCCAGACCAAAGGACAAAATTCCACCGGTCTAATGTCCATTGCTCGTGTTTCTTGGCCCAAGCAAGTCTCTTAATATTGGTATCCTTTAATAGTGGTTTATTTCAGCAAATCGACCATGAAGGCCTGATTCACACAGTCTTCTCTGAACAGTTGATGTTGAGATCGGTCTGTTAATTGAACTCTCTGTGAAGCATTTATTTGTGCTGCGATTTTTGAGGCTGGTAACTAATGAACGAATCCTCTGCAGCAGAGGTAACTCTTGGTCATCCATTCCTGTGGCGGTCCTAATGAGAGCCAGATTCATCATAGCGCTTGATGGTTGTTGCGACTGCATTTGAAGAAACAAAGTTATTGAAATTTTCCGTATTGACAAACCTTTGTCTTAAAGTAATAATGGACTGTCGCTTTGTTGATTTTGAGTTGTTCATGCCATAATATGGACTTAGGGCTATTTGGTAAAGTACCATCTTCTGTATACCACCCCTACCTTGACACAACACAACTTATTGGGTCAAACACATTAAGGAAAATGTACTTTTAAGAAGGTACACCTGTTAATTGAAATGCATTCCAGGTAACTACCTCCTGAAGCTGGTTGAGAGAATGCCAAGAGTGTGCAAAGCTGTCATCAAAGCAAACAGTGGCTATTTGAAGAATCTCAAATACAAATTATATTTCGATTTATTTAACACTTTTTTTGTTTCCTACATGATTCATGTGTGTTTTGACGTCTTCCCTATTATTCTACAAAGTAGAAAATAAATAAAAACCCTTGAATGAGTAAGTGTTCTAAAACTTTTGACCGGTAGTGTACATTGGAACATGTTGTAGAGATTAACCCCCTTTTCCCTTTGAGACAGACTTGGAATGACCAGAGGTCATATAGGATGGTTGAATTGAATATTATGCAAGAATATACTGCTATATAGCAGTAGATTGGGACTTTTCTATACTGAATTCAGCTTGCTTTGAAATTAGTTAATGATTGTAACTATTTATGTCATATTTAATTTCTTTAAGACATCACTGATGCACTATGCCGCTTATTAAGGATATCAAGTAGCAACGGTTGGTGGAATTGAGCTAGTTAATGTGATTTATCCTAAGCTTGGACCCATAGGGTCCACAGGGCTTTTTCCTAATGCTAGATTTCACTTCCTTACCTGATGCACTTTATACACCGAGTATACTAAACATTAGGAACACCCCCCAAAGGGATGCTGGCCCATGTTGACTCCCAATGTTTCCATTCTTGAGACACACGGGAAACTGTTGAGCGTTAGTTCTTGACCCAAACCGGTGCACCTGGCACCTACTACCATACCCCGTTCAAAGGTACTTAAATCTTTTGTCTTACCCATACAATCCATGTCTCAAGGCTTAAAAATCCTTCTTTAACCTCCTCCCTGTCATCTACATTGAAGTGGATTTAACAAGTAACATCAATAAGGGATAATAACTTTCACCTGGATAGTCTCATGGAAAGAGGTGTTATTGTTTTGTATACTCAGTGTATGTTCTGCTGGCATATAATGGGTTTTCTTACCTCAGTTTTTCTATGATCTTTGTACAATTAAGGCAATATATCCCACTTTGAACTGTTACTCAGCTTGTTTGTATTGCAATTCCTCTTGATCCATTCAGCACAATAAAAAAAGGCCAGGGTTGCGTTGGTATGAAACTGGTGCTGTGGTGTTATGACATTTTACATACAGCGCATTTTGAAAGTATTCAGACCACTTGACTTTTCCCACATTTGTTGTTACAGCCTTATTCAAAAAATGGATAGAGAGAAACTTATACTCAATTTACACAAAATACCCCATAATGACAAAGTGAAAAGTTTCTTTGCTCATTTATACAAAATAAAAAAATTAATAAAATTCAGACCCTTTGCTATGAAACTCAATTGAGCTCAGGTGCATCCTGTTTCCATTGATCCTTGGTAAACTCAATTGATTGGACATGATTTGGAAAGGCACACGCCTGTCTATATAAGGTCCTACAGTTGACTGTGCATGACAGCAAAAACCAAGCCATGAGGTCAAAGGAATTGATCATAGAGCTCTGAGACAGGATTGTGTCAAGGCACAGATCTGGGTATACGTACCAAAAAATGTCTGCAGCATGGAAGCTCCCCAAGAACACAGTGGCCTCCATCATTCTTAAATTGAAGAAGTTTGGAACCACCAAGACTCTTCCTGGAGCTGGACACCCAGCTAAACTGAGTAATCGTGGGGAGAAGGGCCTTGGTGAACCCCATGGTCACTGACATATATCCAGATTTTATGTAGAAATGGGAGAACCTTCCAGAAGGACAACCATCTCTGCAGCACTCAACCAATCAGGCCTTTATGGTAAAGTGGCCAGATGGAAGAAATTCCTCAGTATAAGGCAAGTGACAGCCTGCTTGGAGTTTGCCAAAATGCACCTAAAGGACTCCGACCATGAGAAACAAGATTCTCTGGTCTGAATGCCAAGCGCGATGCTCCCCATTCAACCTGACAGAGCTTGAGAGGATCTGCAGAAAAGAATGGGAGAAACTCCCCAAATACAGAAGTGCCAAGTTGTAGCCTCATACCCAAGAAGACTTGAGGCTATTATCGCTGCCAAAGGTGCTTCAACAAAGTACCGAGTAAAGGGTCTGAAGAATTATCTAAATGTGATATTTCAAATCATATTGTATGTCACATGCGCCGACAACAAAATAATTATGTAAAAAATAAGATAAAATAAGTCAAATACTGAAAGCGCCGCAGTAAATTAATAGCAAGACTATATACAGGGGTTACCGGTACAGTCGAGGTAATATGTACATGTAGGCAGAGATAGTGACTATGCATAGATAATAAACAGAGTAGCAGCAGTGTAAAAGGAGGGGGGAAATGCAAATAGTCTGGGTAGCCATTTGATAAGCTGTTCAGGAGTCTTATGGCTTGGGGGTAGAAGCTGTTAAGTCTTTTGGACCTAGACTTGGCGCTCCGGTACTGCTTGCCGTGCAGTAGCAGAGAGAACAGTATGACTAGGGTGACTGGAGTCTGACAATTTTTAGAGCCTTCCTCTGACGCCACCTGGTATAGAGGTCCTGGGTGGCAAGCGTGGCCCCAGTTATGCACTGGGCCATACACACTACCATCAGTAGTGCCTTCGGAGGCCGAGCAGTTGCCATACCAGGCAGTGAGGCAACCAGTCACGAAGCTCTCGATTGTGCAGCTGTATAACTTTGAGGATCCATGCCAAATCGTTTTGAGGGGGAACAGGCTTTGTATAGTGCCCTCTTCAAGACTGTCTTGGTGTGTTTGGACCATGATAGTTTCTTAGTGATGTGGACACCAAGAAACTTGAAGCTTTCAACCTCCACTACAGCCCTGTCGATGAGAATGGGGGCATGCTTGGTCTTCCTTTTCCTGAGTCCACAATCATCTCCTTTGATCACATTGAGGGAGATGTTGTACTGGCACTACTCAGCCAGGTCTCTGACCTCCCTATAGGCTGTCTCATAGTTCAATGATCAGGCCTACCACTGTTGTTATCAAAGTTAATGGCGTTAAGAGTTGTGCCTGGCCATGCACTCATGAGTGAACAGGGTGTACAGGAGACTGAGCACACACCCGAGGGGCCTCTGTGTTGAGGACCAGCGTGACAGATGTGTTGTTACCTACCCTTACCACCTGAGGGCGGCATGTCCGGAAGTCCAGTTGCAGAGGGAGGTGTTTAGTCCCAGGGTCCTTTAGCTTAATGATGATCTTTATGGGCACTATGGTGTTGAACGCTGAGCTGCAGTCAATGACTAGCTGTTTTTGCTTCATCATTATGGGGTGGAAAACTATTTAATCCATTTTAGTATAAGGCTGTCACATAACAAAATGTAGAATACACTGTAGGAGAATTCATACTGAACGAAAATATGAAACTGAGTTACAGTTCATATAAAAGTTCATTGAAATAAATGGATTTCACATGACTGGGCAGGGGTGCAGCCATAGGTGGACATAGGCCCACCCACTTGGTAGCCATGTACAGCCAATCAGTATAATTTTCTAAAACAAGGGTTTTACAAGACAGAAATCCCCCCCCAATTGAGAGAAATACAATGTGCCCTTAAAAAAAACAGTTGCTCATGAAAAAACAAAATGTTGCATTTACAGTGTAGTAAATTGACCTCATCTTTACTCAACTGTGATAATTCATCAAAATGAAACTTGGTTGGTTAAGAGAACATGACCATGTATAACACCAAGGTGGACAGTACAGCACTCCATGCACTAGGTTGTAACAACCTAGGATTTTGACCATCACTCCAGTCCCTTTTACAACCTTTTCAAAAGTATACCACAAACTACCTACATGGGAGCAAAGACAAAACTGCCACTGACCGAGGCTCTGTTCTGAGTCAACTACATTACTCCAACAACCGCACCAAAACAACCCAGTATGAAGAAATGAGCAAACAGCCAAATGTGTGAACTGTGGCATTTATTGACACATGGGGAGCAGGGAGACAGTTTACTTCTTCTTGGACACACCAACGGTGCGACCACGACGACCGGTGGTCTTAGTGTGCTGGCCACGCACACGCAGACTGAAAGAGAGAGGGACAGTCAGTCAGTACAAATGTATCCAGGAAGTCAACTTGAGAAATCCCATACTAATGAGATTTAGTAGTAGGACAAACACAGAAAATGATCTGAACACATTGACAACAGAAGTTGAATGTGCGTACCATTATACCATAACATTGGTATGCCTACAATAATAAGCACTTACTCAAGGAACCTGTGCAACATTTTGAGTTTGACTGCAATTGACTACAAAATAAGTTGGCTAATAATGCATTCTTGATATAACATCTCAGCAGTACAGAGATCAATCTAAACACCATTTACAGAGCATTTATAGGGCCAGCTTCCTGGCATGGCTTGCAAGCATATTGAAAGAGTCTTGAAAGTGCCTTTCAGTCCAAACACAAAAGGTTAGGAAGTTGTCCAAAAATAGGGAGTTAACTCATCCAACAACAAACACTTGTTTTCATTTTCTATGTGCCCTAGTAAACAACCCGGAACTAAGTCTGTCCGGGAAACCAGCCCTTTAGCTGAAAAATGGGATTTCCCCTTTTCATTAAATCTAGAACACACAAAAGCAATATTTTTAAAAATGTAGAATTTTGTTGGTGCTTATTTTTGTCCTAGTTTTGCAGATCCCAAATCCTTCTGAGTGGGTTCACAGCCATGGTCATAAAATAAACCTATATAGCTGGACATAACAGCACTTACCCCCAGAAATGCCTGAGACCACGGTGAGCCCTGATCTTCTTCAGCCTCTCAAGATCCTCTCTCAGCTTGTTATCCAGACCGTTAGCAAGGACCTATAACACACAAACAAGGAACATTATAATACTGGACTCTAAGACTAATGTACATTTAGCTTTCAGCAATGACTCAATTTGTATTGACAAACCATAGACGGGATGTCAACTAACTCAAATAGTTTAGTTCCAATTTAGAAATAAGTCAGACATCGCAAGTCTGCTGCAGTCACATACCTGACTGTACTTGCCATCCTTTACATCCTTCTGTCTGTTGAGGAACCAGTCAGGGATTTTGTACTGGCGAGGATTCTGCATAATTGTCACTACCCTCTCGACCTGGGGACAAATGCATGTATACATCAACATTAGTGAGATGCTAGGTAGAAAAATAAACTAATCAATGCAGACCGAGTTTGCAGATGACTGGGCCTATCACAATACCCCACAGTGATTGATGCATGATAATCCACAAAGGGAGTGCAAGGTTGGGATTCAATCAACCAGCACAGTGTTGCTTGAATTCCAGCTTCAGTCCCTCCAATACATACAGCTGTCATGTTTAGAGAAACAGTATGTGCTCAACAGCCCCATGTATTCCTCACCTCATCATCGGTCAGTTCTCCAGCCCGCTTGCTGAGGTCGATATCAGCCTTCCTCAGGACAACATGGGCATATCGTCTGCCAACACCCTGTGTAGGAAAGACAAATGAAACATTACTTAGGTTCATTCCCACAATTGCCAACGGTGCAGACATCGCTACCTGGTTCTGAGAAAGACATTCTGAACAAGTCTACCTTGATTGCTGTGATGGCGAAGGCAATCTTCCTCCTACCATCAATGTTCGTGTTGAGAACACGAAGAATGTGCTGGAACTTCTCAGGAATGACCAGAGACTGCAGAGAAATAACAGAACAAACACGGTCAATAGAGATTTTTACTTTGCTAGGTACATTGTCCTTCGTTAATTTGTCCTTCTGCGTTAATAATTTGTACTTCCAAAGCCTGGAATAAACTAGCAAACATGTAGTGTAAAAATGTTGAGTTCTCATCTTAGCCTTCACATGGCTACCGTAGTGACATGGACTGACTTTAGAGACTGTAACTCGTGAACAAGTTCTTACTAACTTTAACAAATCAGCCAACATTGAGTAGCAATGAGATCACCAAAACTAGTTGACAAGGATGGTTGAAAACTGATTGGCCAATACCAACCACACAAACAAACTAGTGTGTAAAAGTGAGGGTTACTACAATCTATATTTTGTGAATAAAAGACCACAACCAAAGCCTATACTGACAAAAGCTGTACTTCCATGCAGCAGTGTCAGCGCGGAATAGGCTATTTAGCATTGGCAGTTAGCTGTTCATTTGCATCAATATATGCAACTTCAATATAATAAATACATGCTAAAAGCTCTCAAAAACATTCTTAACAATCTCACCATCGTTGTCCAGTGTACAGAATGACCCTAAAAGCGACGATGAACGCAGATATTTAGAATAATTTTGTAGCCCAATTCAGCACTCACCATCTTGGAAGCAGGTTCCGTTCAAAGAGGAAATTCCAAGGCTCTCGCGAGGGCTTTTGCGTTCGTTTCGAGAGTTCACAGAGGAAGTGGTTCCATCCGCAAAACGTGTCCGTCTGGGAACAAATCAAATCAAATTGTATTTATCACATGCGCCGGATATAACTGTTGTAGACTTTACAGTGAAATTCTTGCTTACGAACCTTTCCCAACGATGCAGAGTAAAAAATAAATAAAATATAAATCATATATATATATCTGGATGCCTAGTCACTTTACCCTGCCTTCATGTACATAAGTATCTCGTACCTCTGCGCATTGATCTGGTACTCCCTGTATATAGCTCCATTATTGTGTATTTCATTCCTCTTGAGTTAGATACTATACATATATATAAATCATAAGAGGAATAAAATATATAGTAACTAACTCAAGAGGAATAAAATACACAATCATGAAGTGTGTGTGAGTGAGTGTGTATATGGTGTGTATTTGAGGTCTAGTGAGTGTGCGTAGGGTCAGTGCAAGATAGAGATACAATATTTAAAAGATAGCTTTTAAAACAATATACCAATAAATAAAATATACATTACCTTTAAGATTGTGTATATTTGTCTAATAATTGTATTCAACATACATTTATTTTCAACTAATTTCAAAATGATCTTTACTTATTGTTTTTCCTCACGTATCCCGGGGACATTGGGGAAGAGCACACTACCTTTGTAGTTTTTTTTTAGGTTTGGAAGCTATGGCGGATAGAGCAGTGACTGCTGCTATGTCCGATGTAAACACAATTGTCCACTCAACGGCGAATTCCATGGCATATTTACAAGATGAGGTGACGTTAGCTAATGATTCTTGCATACCATATATGTTTCTGATAACTTGACTGTTCGACTTCTATTGCTCTATATGTGTTCATTACATTGACAACACCAGCACAACTTACGTAGCTAGCGAACTAGATCATCGTCTGATCTGTCTCGTTAGCCAAGCTACTGTTATCTATCTCTAACCAGCTACATTTCTGGTGATTTACATTACCTGTAGTGTTTGCTGTCGTCGTCCTGATCATTCAGAGATGCAAGGCTAGCTAGCCAGTCACTGATTTATTGCTATTATGTTTAAAGCTATGGTCCAGTGCGACGTTCCTGCACCAGAGCTAGCAAGTTACCTGCGAAGAACAAAATAAATAAAATAACATTCTTTAACACACACGATTACAGACATGTGTTGCTTTCTTGTCCATGTTGCATATATCTCTGTCTGACACACACTAAGGGTCATCAAGGGGCCAACGCTACAATCAGGCTGAACTATCTGTACCCCAAAACAACCCAATAAACAGATGGGTAGAAGTTTCCCTTATCCACTGATACAGGGTCAGATATTTCATCCCGCTCCTGGAAGTCCCCATTGGCCCCAAGTCAGAGTAGAGCCCTAGACTTTTTAGGGGCTGGGCCTCAGAGGTGGAAAAAAAATAGAAAGCAACTGTCTAAAAGCTGCAATTGAAAAGGCCTATTTAAGTAGCTAGCGAAGTCTTGACTCATATGAATGGAGTAGCTAGCTAGCTAGCTGAATTGTTCTATCTTCCTATACAAAGTACATCAAAGCCATGTCATTTTACTGTCGTTCTTCAACAGATGAAGCCTGACACAGATGCCATGGCCCCGCTCAACCTGGGTGACTTGGACTTGACCACAGATGAGTTCATCTTGGATGAGGTGGACAGTAAGTCCTTCAGCATTATTGTCTTTTCAATTGAAGTAATGGTCATATCATCTGGAAAAATGTGTTCATAGCCAAATAGTAATTTAGCTAATTAGTTCAGTGTCTTGGATGAATGTAAGAACGTACCTTTATGGAGATTAAACTAGCTACTCTCCTTTACTTCACCCACCAGTTCACATACAGGCTAATCTTGAAGATGACTTGGTGAAGGAGGCGTTGAAAACGGTAAGATCGTGGTACCACGGCTGCACCACGCGTGGTCCTAAACATCAACACATTTCCGTTTCAATTGCATTTTCGGGTTAGTTTTCATTTTACAGATTGTATACAAGGCTACGTTCCATCAATGGATGGTTTCCTTTCATCTGAATCTCTGTTTCTTTCAGGGAGTTGACCTCCGGCAATACTCTAAACAAGTGGAGGATGAACTCCAACGGATTGAACAAGCTTCCATCAAAGACTGTATCCATTAATGTCTTGAATGATTGTGTGAAAGAATTAGTGCTTTATTTATGGTAATTCGTGATAGGTACAGTGGTTCACCCTGATAGGTAATCTTTGATCAAGCTTGTGTCAGATATCAAGGAGAGCCAGAATATTGCCTCTCTGCACAACCAGATCACAGCCTGTGACTCCATACTGGAGGTGAGTGGATGATTTCCTCAATCAAAAGTGTATCAAGTGGCTTCAGAAGTCCAGAAGTCTGCTGCTAGATGGCATATATATAAGTCCATTCCAAATGGGTCAACATTTTTGCACGTGCAGTTGTTTTGAAAGAATGCTTTTGCAATTTCCTGGCAAAAATATGTAACGAAGCCATTGACAAATCTATTTTCTCCCCCCTCTTTCTTGCTCTCTCTCTTTCTCTCTCTCTCTCTCTCTATCCCCACCTTAACCCTCTCTCTCTCTCCAGCGAATGGAGGGCATGCTGAGCGGCTTCCAGAGTGACCTCTCGTCCATCAGCAGTGAGATCCAGACTCTGCAGCAGCAGTCGGTCAGCATGAACATGCGGCTGAAGAACAGGCAGGCTGTACGCAGCCACCTCAGCCAACTGGTGGATGAGCTGGTGGTGCCCGGAGCTATGATCCAGTAAGGGAGTGTGTGTTTTAGTGTTTTAGACAGATTTGTAACGACACATGTACCTGTATAGTTTTAATGGGAGACCATATGTCATATTGATGTCTGAGAAATGCACTTGACGGTCTCTACGATGTTGTAAGTGTTCCTACGAGTAAGCATGTGTTCTAAGAACTGTCCCCCCCCCCCACATGTTGTCCGGTCTGCAGGGTAATCTTGGAGAGCCCGGTGACAGAGCAGGAGTTCCTTGAGCAGCTCCATGAGCTCAACAACAAGATCAACTTTGCCAAAGAGCTCAGCTTCAGGGAGACTTTGGCCTGCTCTGACATCCAGGACATTGTGGACCGCCTCAAAATCAAGGTGAAGATACAGGGAGGGAGAGAAATAGAATGGGATGGGAAGAGGAGAAGGAGATGTAAGCAAGGAATAACGGTGTGGAAGGTAACGGAGCAAAGATATTGTGTATAAAACTGCTTTTTATTTTGTTCCACAGGCTGTCACAAAGATCCGAGAATTTATCCTGCAGAAGATTTATTCCTTCAGAAAGCCCATGACCAACTATCAAATCCCCCAGAACACCCTCCTCAAGTACAGGTAAATATAGGCTTATAACGGGCTTCGATACCTTCAAACAGACTAAAAAGTACCGCCACAGTCATGTATCTACCACAATCGTAAGTGTTTCTTCGTACTTTAGGTTTTTCTATCAGTTCCTCTTGGCAAACGAAAGGACAGTGGCCAAGGAGATCAGGGATGAATATGTGGACACCATGAGTAAGATCTACTACAGTTACTTCAAGTCGTACAGCGGCAGGCTCCTCAAAGTACAGGTGAGCGAATGGCACAGGTGCTAAGGGAGTGAAGGAGTTCAAATGCCTTCTCTTGGTTTATAGGCTCAATATACAGTACCTTAATTTAGGTTGTCACTGTGAATTGTTCTGGAACAGCTTGCTGCTATAACACAGCAAGGGCTATGTTGTGTTTGATGGTACATTTTCAACAGTGTCGAGTGTCATATCAGTCAAATTAGCTGATACTATTTTAATACTGTTCGCGTAACCTCTTTCTCTGTTGACAGTATGAAGAGGTGGCAGACAAAGATGACTTGATGGGAGTGGAAGACACGGCCAAGAAAGGTTTCTTCTCCAAGCCCTCCCTGAAGAGCAGGAACACCATCTTCACCCTGGGCCAGCGGGGGGCCGTGCTGAGCCCTGCCGAGCTGGAAGGGCCCATCCTCATCCCCCACACTGCCCAGAGAGGGGACTGCAGGGTGAGACCACTGGCAGCGCTGTACAACCCCTCCAAACTATGCCACGTACTACAGCTCGAGAGTAACAGACATTTTGAATGAAATGAACCTACCTTTTAATTATAAGATGTTTAGCACTACTCTGAAATCATTTGAACATGCATAGAGTATAAGGTTGTGAGGTGTAGACACAAAGCCAACCCTAAACGTCTAGATATCGTTAAGCTGTACTGCTCCAACACACCTGTGCTTCTCTCACTACCGTCTTGTCACCACACACACACACACAAATCTTAAAGGAATGCACAACGGCAGAACTCGGACCACAGATTGACAGTTAAACGCAAAGCTTCGCAGAAAAGCATGTGGACTCCAGTTCTAATATTAACATTGCTGTAGATTATCAAGTCACCCAACCAGCCTTCTTCGTGCCCTCTCAGTATCCCTATGAGACGCTGTTCCGCAGTCAGCACTACGCCCTCTTGGACAACGGCTGTCGAGAGTTCCTCTTCCTGTCTGACTTCTTCATGGTGGCTGGAAATTCTGCGCTGGACCTCTTCAACAGCGTCATGGGAAAGACGCTCAGCTTGTTCCTGGTACGAGAAGACTTTTTCACCAAAGCATTGCTGTAAAAAAACAAAACGATGGTGAAGGCATAACAGAGCTTTTTAACGATGGAGGACCTTCTCTTTTGTGAACTGATCATGATGATGGTCTCTTATGATATGACTAACTCCTTCTCTAACGTACCTATACCCACCTTTCCCTCTCATCCTCTTTTCTTTCCCCTGCAGAAGAGCATGTCCACCTATGTGTCGGACTGCTACGACAGCATCGCCGTGTTCCTGTGTATCCACATCATCCTGCGTTTCAGAGCCATCACAAACAAGAGGACCATCCCAGCCCTGGACAAGTTAGTATTACTCAATCAGTGCAAAAACTCCATACACTTTTAACTTGGAGCATAATGCTGTAGACTTATCCTATTTCCTGCAGTATGCTATACACTCACCCTACAGTTTATTAGGTACCCCGTTCAGGAAAATGGATCGCTCCCGAAGACAGTGAGCCACATGGCCGTGGCTTGCTATATAAAGCAGGCATACAGGAATCGAGGCATTGGGTTACTGTTTGATTGAACATTAGAATGGGCAAAACGAGTGACCTTAGCGGCTTTGAGCGTGGTATGATCGTCGGTGGCAAGCGCGCCGGATCCAGTATCTCAGAAACGGCTGCCCTCCTGGGCTTTTCACTCACGACAGTGTCTAAGGTTTACCGAGAATGGTGCAACAAACAAAAAACATCCAGTCAGCGGCAGTCCTGTGGACGAAAACAGCTTGTTGATGAGAGGTCGAAAGAGAATGGCAAGAATCGTGCAGCAAGCTAACAGGCCACAAACAGACATAACGGCACAACAGTGGTGTGCAGAACGGCATCCCAGAACGCACAACTCGGTCCTTGTCACAGATGGGCTACTGCAGCAGACGACCACACTGGGTTCCACTCATATCAGCGAAAAACGAGAAGAAGCGGCTCCAGTGGGCAACGCCATCACCAACACTGGACAATTGAGGAGTGGAAAAACATCACCTGGTCCGACGAATTCCGGTTCGTTTTGCGTCATGCTGATGGTAGCGTCAGGATTTGGCGTAAGCAGCATGAGTCCATGGACCCATCCTGCCTTGTACAGGCTGGTGGCGGTAGTATACTGGTGAGGGATTTTTTCCCTGGCACGAGTTAGGTCCCTTGTAGAATCCACCCCCCGAATAATTCAAGCTGTTCTGGAGGAAAAAAGGGGAGTCCGACCCCGTACTAGATCGGTTTACCTAATAAACTGTCCGGTGAGTGTATATGCTATAAGTAAGGGGAAAGTCAGAATTGTTAACTTATGATACAGTAGTCTTTTTACTGTATGTACTGTAAAATGTAACATTTGGGGCCTGACATGTTAATGTAATTTGTTTCATGATGATGGTCCTGAGTGGCTCAGTTGGTAGAGCATGGCGCTTGCAATGTCAGGGTTGTGGGTTCAATTCCCACGGGGGACCAGTACAAAAAAGTATGAACATTCACTCCCTACTTTACGCCGTCTGTTAAATGACTAAAACGTCAAATGAAAATCACATATGGATTTGATTTGTTCAATGAAAACACACATCTTTACTCAGAAATCCACCCTTGATGCCTATGTAATTGTTTCTCCATGGGTTGCCAGGTACTGGGATGCGGTGCTGGAACTGCTGTGGCCCAGGTTTGAGCTTATCCTGGAGATGAACATTCAGAGCATCCGCAACACGGATCCTCAAAAACTGGGCGTGCTGGACACCAGACCACATTATGTATGAACACACACACACACACACACACACACACACACACACACACACACACACACACACACGCACACACACACACACAATATCTAATAATACCAGACAGTTGTTGACACCAGTTGTGTTTCAGATCACACGCAGATATGCAGAGTTCTCTTCTGCCATAGTTAGCATTAACCAGACCTTCACCAGCGAGCGAACCCACACCCTCCTTGGCCAACTTCAGGTACACAACTAAACAATAATTTAAAAAACAGTAAGACAGTATAAATAGTTGGGGTTCTACAATTAGCATAGACATTTGCTATAGTGCTTTGTGTGATTTGATATAGCTAACACTGGTATTTTCAGGTTGAAGTGGAGAACTTTGTCCTGAAGATGGCTGCAGAGTTCCCTTCACGCAGGGACCAGCTCATCTTCCTCATCAACAACTACGACATGATGCTCAGTGTACTCATGGTGAGAATAACACAAGTTTAAAACCATAAACATGAATGATTCACCCACCTGAAATGACTCCTTCATTCAGTTATTTACATTCAAATGTTAGTCATTTAGCAGACTCTCTTATCCAGAGTGACTTACAGGAGCAATTAGGTGCCCTGCTCAAGTGCACATCAGTCGAATTTTCACCTTGTCGGCTCTGGGATTCGAACCAGCGACCTTTGGGTTACTGGGCCAATGCTCTTAACTGCTGGGCTGTGTCTTGTGAATATACATAATTGAAAGATGGCATGCTGTTTTCCTCTCTTTTTCTCCATATCATAGGAGAGGGCAGCTGATGACAGTAAAGAGGTTGAGGGTTTCCAACAGCTCCTCCAGGCCAGGAGCCAGGTAAACCTGCTCAGGGATGCTGGGAAATTGAGTTTTGTCATGTGTGCCAGATTCACAGATAGTCAGTTTACTCAAAGTATTTACTCCAATGAAATGTTCCCCTCTTTCTTTCTCCTTTCATCAGGAGTTTATTGAGGAGATTCTGTCCTCTCCCTTTGGTGGCATGATAGCATTTGTGAAGGAGAGCGAGGCGCTGACGGAGAAAGGGCAGCTGGATAGACTAAAGAATGACGAAGGTGAGTATAGAGAAAGGATGCAGACCCTTTTTATAATGGAAATGTTTGCCGAATGTTTTCATGATTATACAGTTGAAGTCGGACGTTTACATACACTTAGTTTGGAGTCCTTAAAAGTAGTTTTTCAACCACTTCACAAATTTCTTGTTAACAAACTATAGTTTTGGCAAGTCTGTTAGGACATCTACTTTGTGCATGACGCAAGTAATTTTCCCAACAATTGTTTACAGATAGATTCTTTCATTTATAATTCACTGTATCACAATTCCTGTGGGTCAGAAGTTTACATACACTAAGTTGACTGTGCCTTTAAACAGCTTGGAAAATTCCCGAAAATTATGTCATGCTTCTGATAGGCTTATTGACATCATTTGAGTCAATTGGAGGTGTACCTGTGGATGTATTTCAAGGCCTACCTTCAAACGCAGTGCCTCTTTGCTTGACATCATGGGGAAATCAAAAGAAATCAGCTAAGACCAAAGGGAAAAAATGGTAGACCTCCACAAGTATGGTTCATCCTTGGGAGCAATTTCCAAACACCTGATGGTACCACGTTCATCTGTAAAACACCATGGCACCACGCAGCCGTCATACCGCTCAGGAAGGAGAGGCGTTCTGTCTCCTAGAGATGAACGTACTTTGGTGCAAAAAGCGCAAATCAATCCCAGAACAACAGCAAAGGATCTTGTGAAGATGCTGGAGGAAACCGGTACAAAAGTATCTATATCCACAGTGAAACGAGTCCTATATCGACATAACCTGAAAGGCCGCTCAGCAAGGAAGAAGTCACTGCACCAAAACCACCATAAAAAAAGCCAGACTACGGTTTGCAACTGCACGTGGGGACAAAGATTGTACTTTTTGGAGAAATGTCCTCTGGTCTGATGAAACAAAAATAGAACTGTTTGGTCATAATGACCATTGTTATGTTTGGAGGAAAAAGGGGGGCTTGCAAGCCGAAGAACACCATCCCAACAGTGAAGCACTGGGGTATCAGCATCATGTCGTGGGGGTACTTTGCTACAGGAGGGACTGGTGCACTTTACAGAATATGGCATCACGAGAAAGGACAATCTGTGGATATATTGAAGCAACATCTCAAGACATCAGTCAGAAAGTTAAAGCTTGGTTGCAAATGAGTCTTTCAAATGGACAATGACCCCAAGCATACTTCCAAAGTTGTGGCAAAATGGCTTGAGGACAATAAAGTCAAGGTATTGGATTGGCCTTCACAAAGCCCTGACCTCAATCCTATAGAAGATTTGTGGGCAGAACTGAAAAAGCGTGTGTGAGAAATGAGGCCTGCAAATCTGACTTAGTTTCACCAGCTCTGTCAGGAGGAATGGGCCAAAATTCACCCAACTTATTGTGGGAAGCTTGTGGAAGGCTACCTTAAACGTTTGACCCAAGTTAAACAATTTTAAAGGCAATGCTACCAAATACTAATTGAGTGCATGTAAACTTCTGACCCACTGGAATGTGATGAAAGAAATAAAAGCTGATATAAATCTCCACTATTATTCTGACATTTCACATTCTTAAAATAAAATGGTGATCCTAACTGACCTAAGACAGGGAAATTTGACTAGGATTAAATGTCAGGAGTTGTGAATGTACTTGACTAAGGTGTATGTAAACTTCTGACTTCAACTGTACATATAATTGGTTATGTTTATGATAGAGATACATGTGTTTATGCAAATTCCTGTGCATTTACCAGGGCCAAGATATCCTGTGGTGTGACACAGGGTTCAATAATTGGACCTTTGTTATTCCTAATCGATATCAATGACTTTACTGCTGGGCCTTCTACCGTACTTCCCCTTCTCTTTGCTGATCATACCAATTTGATTTTATCACACAATAATTTTGATTCACTAATTAATGAGACCAACTCAGGTATGGCCACATTTTCTGAATGGTTCCAGATAAATAAATAATATTTAACCGTAACAAAACATCCTAGTTAATTGTATTCACTAGTAAGAATAAGACATATTGTTAAAATAAGAGCCAGAATCTCAATTGGTGGGAATGAAGTTGAACAAGTCACATCCACTAGATTCCTCCGATTTATAATTGATGAAAAGTTATCCTGGAAAGATCATATTCAATGTCTGTAGCAAAGTACTGAAATCTGTACCAATATCTCATTTACTGTAATATTGTCTGGGCCAGTACATGCCTCCTACCGACACAAATGACTCATAACATCTTCAAGACTCGCCAACTCCTTTAATTACCTGGCTTTACGGCATGAATTTACCCAATTATGCACTTTCGTCTACAAATACTCATACCTCCCAGACAGTTTACCTAAAACCTTCAATGGATTCTTCCTGGTTAATTCTGAAATCTATCTATATAACACAAGACACTGTGATAACCTTCATCCTTAACCATTGTTGCACCTCACAGAGTCAATTCTCTATCGGATACAGAGGTACCATACTCTGGAATTCTTGTCTTCACATTGCCAAAATATCATCATCCCTCAATAACTTCCAAGTGACAACTGGGGGTCCGCCTGATGAACCAAACTACCCAATAACCCCCTCTATGTAGCCTAACTCTCACATGCTCACGCACACACACATTGTTTTTGTATACTGAGTATATCATGTACAATTATAATTAATATGCTTTGTTTAAAGTGATTGAGCACTTTTTTTTCTTTTTTTTTAACTTACATTTGTGATGTGGTTTTCATATCAGCGCTTTTTGGGCTTCCCACCTCACCTGCACACTCTTTTTACCCGTTTGTATCTGCAGTTTTTTTTTGTCTTTCACTTCTTTTATTTGGTGCCAATAAATGAAACCTAAGACTGTGTCCGTTTCCGCGGTAACCTTCTCTTTACTTCTACCCCCCTGTCCTGACTCATTGTTTATTTACCTCTACTGTTTGGACTGTTTGTTTCTACTCTCCTGTGACACAGCTTGTTTTTTGACTTTCCAACATAACAATTGTCTGACATTTCTCCCACACCTTTTCACAACCATGCCTCCCATCTCTACATGTATATTGTTTTCTTCTTCCCACCCTTTCTCACCCCCCCCTTCTTTCTTTCTTTCGTTCTTTTTCTCTTAGCCCGGATCACCCAGCTGGTCAGGGGTTTCTCCAGCACATGGAAACAGTCTGTGGAGGCTCTGAGTCAGGACGTCATGAGGTCCTTCACCAACTTCAAGAACGGCACTGGCATCATTCAGGTACTGCCCTCTGTGCTTTCTCTAACGGATGCCCTGACCGAAAACACGTTCTAAAAACCAGTAATATAATTGTATGTAATTAAAGGCTATACAGAACGTTTGCCCCTAGGGGTGTTCTTGAGCCAAAAGGGGTCCCATAAATCGACAGATATGTACAATTAAAAAAAATATATATATTTTTTTATATTTAGGCAAACGTGAGCCACGGGCTGTTGTTTTTTTTCTTTCTCTGAAGCTTATTATTCAACTTTTGACTGCTGTCCTCCTATCCTCCAGGGAGCGCTCACTCAGCTGATCCAGTACTACCATGGCTTCCACAAGGTACTGGCCCAGCCCACCTTTCGCAGCCTGGCCGTGCGCTCTGAGCTCATCAACCTGCACCACCTCATGGTCGAAGTCAAGAAACACAAGCCCAACTTCTAACTGGACACTCCAAGACTAGACTTAGGAATGATGTGATGGATTAAAGGAAGGAGCTCAAAATCTGACATGGCCTGATTGGAAACAAGTGAAAGAGTATATCCCTTTGCTCGTGACATCACTCCACTGATTTAAAGACTGTATTGCGCGTGGGAACCTGTCGTTTACGATTTTACCAATGTCAATGGGTAAGGTGTTGTGTAAGTGCTACCTTTTCTTTCATGGGTGCTGGGTTCTTTGTTTTTTCAGGAGGGGATAAAGAGACAGAAATAGGATGAGGGAAGGTTCAGTGGTTGTGGGGATTGACAGGAGAGATTATAGAAATCAAAGGCTGTCATAAGAAACGGGGTAGATGGTCTATTCCATTCAGGGGTGCACAACTCGAGTTGTGCTTGTTTTGGCTTTCGTCTTATCACATAATTGAACAATTACTGGTTTATGCGTGAACTCACCTGGTTTCCCAAGTATAATCCAGGCTTGTTAAAAGGCAAGGGCCAAAACCACCAAACACTACGGCTCTCAGAGCTGTGCACCCCTAGTTTATTATGAGTTTGAGAGGGAAGAGCAGGAAAGGGGAGGGATTGGCATCTCCTGGGCCTCTGTTGTGTTCTGATGTGTATACTGTAACTGTAGATGATAACATATTGGAATGTATTAATTTAAGTGTAATATACTCGCAAGGCTGTAAAGGACCATCACACGGCTGTCATTTTCAATGCTTTATTTAACATAAATTAAGATTACATTGCTGTTATAAAATTGAACACAAACAACTCACACTTTCATTTGATTGTATTATATACTTTGTTTTGTGTATATAATGCTCATACAAATGTTGGTTTCATGGCTGTGCCCTTGCCCAGTCATGTGAAATCCCTAGATTAGGGCCTAATGAATTGATTTCCTAATATGAACTGTAACGCAGTAAAATCGTTAATTGTTGCATTTATATTTTTGTTCCGTGTATATTACTATCATAGGAGTAATTTCATATTTACAAAACACTGAACATCATGCTCTCAGGTTATTTGTACAAATCAAACCCATTGAAGCTAGAATCCTTAAATGAAACAATAAAGCAGTCACCCACCTGTGTTTTAGTAAAAAGATAAGGGATGAACCTGAAGAAATGTAACCACTCAAATCCATAGACAGAGCTATGGAGCCAAGGACTGACCATCCATGATATCAAAATTACAGATTTAACATTTGCATTATTTACTGACATTGGAGTAAAACAAGTATGCATTTGGGGTTCTGATATATACATAGGCGTTATATTCTTCAAGAATTAATGGGTGTATCATTCATTTAAGAACTAAGGATTCCAGCTTTAATGATGTGGAGTGAAGAAACAACGTTTTAGGAGGATTTAAAGAGAATGAGTTCATTGCAACTTTTAATTGTTACTGAATTGGATTGACCCAAACTCTGTAGAATACAAGTAGGCTATACAGTGAGAACTCAATGTGACAGTAGCAGAGAAAGAAGAAGAAAAAAAAGGAGGCCATCACCCTGAACACAATTGGCCAGGTTTACGGACCCAGATTAAACGTAGTCAAACAACCACTTTCCAAAGAGATTCTCTTTGATTCTGGTTGAGCATGCTTTTTAGTCAATGACTAGAATTACACAGCGTCCAGGAAACTGGCTCAACCATCTTTGGTTTGAGTAAAAGGTGCACTGGAACCCACTGCCCAGACTACAACCAACATTTTATTAGCCTTTGTTATATTTCACTTTGGCGAGGGGTAAGCACTATGCCACTCTGATTGGCTTACATGGCCCAAGGGTGTCAGACTGTACATGTTGAATTGGGGAAGATGACCACCGCACACAACCACACAGCAGGTGGTCCCTAACAACATACCAAGATGGCCACATGCTGCTTTCAGGCAACCACCGGCCCAGTATGTCTTCCCTCTATGCCTATAGACCAAAAATCACTTTCAATGGATGAAAGTGATTTTTAGTATAGGGGTTTGTTTATTTGGTTCTGGGAAACTAGCCCAAAAAGGTTTAAACCTTGTTAGAGGAGATGTTGAATCAGAGGACTGATCAGCAGGACAAAAACGATGAGCAGAGAGGAGGACCTGTAAACAGTCGATTTACCTAGAGAGATGGAGAAGATGCAGAGATCTTGTCAACATGTACTATTATTGCCCATCAGTCTTCTACAGTGTCATGGACTTGGTATACTTGCCTTGAATAAGTCATCTCAATTATTTATTTTTTATTTACTTCAGTCTCTTACCTACAGGTTTGTCCTGGATGTGGATCATCTTTTGAGTTTTAGCAACTTCTGTGGGATACAAAATGTAAAATGTTAGCAGCTGTTGCACGCGCTTACAGATACGTCACATCTCAAAAAAATAAGCAAAGTTTACGCATTAGCATTTGAGGCCATTTTATTACCTTCCACTGTGAGTTTCACAGTGCTCACAGAAAGCCCATGGGAATCCAACACTTTATAAGTCCCTGAGTTGTCCATCCTTAACCCTCGGAGGACCACCACCCCTTCAGCCTCCTCAAGACGACCCCCGTTGACCTTCCCGTCACCCCTCATCCACAGGACCTTCCACTCTGTGCTGTTCCTCCCTTGGAAGACCACTCTCATGGCCTGGGGAGTGTGGAGCGTCAGGACCAGGTCTTCACCCATGCCCATTAACAGCTTGGACTTATGGTCTGTAGAGAATAAGGAGAGGTGAGGCTAGCGATATAAAACAACTATTTCAGCTGAGGTCTGACCTGTAGATCTACCCTTACCATAGACTGAGAGGTGAACACTCTGGATGAACACCCGCCTTTTCCTCCTTGTCCCGTTGACCACCATGAAGCTCTCGTAAAGCCCCACATCCCCAAACTGCACGTCGCGCAAGATCAGAGAGCAGTCGCCCTCCCAAAGCTTTTCCCCAGGTACCTCCAGCCGCCCCTCAAACTCGCTGGCCTGCCACCGTTGCTCCCCGTTTTGCTCAAACACGGGCGCATCGGGTGTCTGCCATAGGACGTGGCAAACTGGGACGTCTAGCTGGGACTTCCATTTGCAAGGAAGGATGGCTTGGCTTCCAACAGGGGAAGAGATGGAGAGAGGGCCAGAGGGCAGGGAGGAGGAGGCTGTAGGAGAGAGTTGGAACAAATGTCTTGAAAATCATATGCATTTTTGTTATGTTATTATTATTATTATGTACTCTATCCACCAGTTCTAATTGTGGATAGAGTTCATTTATACTCACCAACACAGCCCACAATCCACAGACAATGAAGATGTATAACATGTCTAAAAAGAAAAGGAAGAAGACTGATAAGAGGATTTCATGAAATAAAAAATATATATATACACACAGTACCAGTACCATGCAATTGTGCCACACCTGTCAGGTGGGTGGATTATCATGGCAAAGGAGAAACGCTCACTAACAGGGATGTAAACACATTCGTGCACAACATTTGAGAGAAAAAAGCTTTTCGTGCAAATGAAACATTTCTGGGATCTTTTATTTCAGCTCATGAAGCATGGGACCAACACTGTCAGCAGCATATCTGTAGACACCTTCATTTATGAAATGGGGGGTGAAAAACATGCTATTCTCATGCTTAAATTCAAGGTCAGAATAGCATAGAGAGAAACGTGCATAAAAAGGGAATTATGTTCCATTTATGCGTGCATAACTCGTGTCGAAATTCACCCCGTGATGCACAGCCATATCATTATATTATATCATTATGCAAAAACTGTTCAACAAAAGCCACAATTAGAAAAAAAACAAATATGTTTTACTTTCATATACTGCAAAATGATCTCAAATATTTGTAAAGTTTAAACCTCAGTAGCATATTTGGCACTTGATGTAAAATCAGTTTCGTTTTGCCTCCTGCAGGCGTTTCCAAAATAGAACGATAGAGTTTCAATTGAGTCTCTATTGAGACTGGCTGGGAGCCCTGCTCTGAAAACGAAACTAAATTAATATTGCGGTTCAAAGGAACCATGCATCTCCTCTAGTAAACAAACTTGTCCACACATGATGACATCCACCAAGAAATGCATCTCCTCGTTTAAATGAGTTGCACGATGTGAGCACATAGCCTAGCGCAGCACAGTGAATAAGAATAGTCAAGAAGCAGTTAAACAGTATCAATCAGACTGCAGATACAAATGCATTTTTTTTCTATTTCACTCTAAGAATTATTTAGATTATTTGCTAAATAATATGCCAATTAAAATGAAATACATATGTGTCTCTTACCGGTCTCGGTCTATGCCATGCATTTTCATTGCAACAGGCTGCTAGTTGGTTGACTCCTTGAACTTCCAAGTTGTGAGCCTGAGCAGCGGCAGCAAGCAAGGCAGTGCAAGCCCCAGCCGCGTCATCTGAGCTACCAGAAACGAAACCTAAGGGAAAAAAAATAGAATTACTAATTACAGAGTATTTCCATGTTAAGTATGGGGAACTTCGCAGGAAACACAACCTAAGCCTTAGCAAGCTACATTGTCCAAAACCGCAGCTCAGCCTCAGACGCAAACAATGTCAAATGTGGTGGTCTTTCTCGGGTACATAAGCATTTCCCTATTCAATTCATTACCATATACTGTACCATAGGCTTTCTCTATAGTACATTCATTAGGGTTGTCTAGTAATGAATATAATGCCATCTTCACAGGTGAAATATCATACGATTATGGGGAAATGTGTCTACCTGCTCATTTTCTTTTGTAAGTATATTGATGGATGGATGGATAGATGGATGGATGGATGGATGGATGGATGGATGGTGAGACTGACTGACTGACTGACTGACTGACTGATTGATTGATTGATTGATAGAAAGACAGACATGTAGGTACTGATACTAGATAGATAGATAGATAGATAGATAGATAGATAGATAGATAGATAGATAGATAGATAGATAGATAGATAGATAGATAGATAGATAGATAGATAGATAGCAGAGGACGCTAGTGGACGGGGCTACACGAGGACGGGCTCATTGTAATGTCTGGAATGGAATTGACAGAACGTGTCAATGAGGTTTCCATATGTCTGATAAGTTTGATACCATTTCATTTACTCCAATCCAGCCATTACAATGAGCATGTCTCCCACCAGCTGGCACTGATAGATAATATGCAAATGGATTCAATAAGCTATTTCCTGTTCTTTTCTAGATGTTCCTGGACTACACTTTCTGTCCGCATCAGCTGTGGTCCATTTGGTTCAGGCTGGACAAAATGCTTCCCTGTCGTGCAACCTCACAAACAGCAGAGAAATAATCTGGTTCCAAATGCGCTCAGAGGAACTTGTCACCCTTATAACTGTTACCTGGAATTCACATTTTCTAAATACTGCAGAAGTTATTAAAGAAGACACAGATCACTTTGACACAAAGGAAAACAACAGTTTGGAGATCATTGTGGTGACAGAAGCAGATTTGGGATTGTACTACTGTGCTGGTCGCTACAATGGGAAAGTGCGATTTGGAAAAGGCATTCGTCTGACTTTTACAGGTATGTTGTTGGTCATCATTATATTAGTCAAATATGTATTTTGCCGAGTCTAAGAAATGCATTAGCTTGTCTTTAGTGTACTGAATAGATACCTTTATAATGAAGTCTCAAAACCTTGCGTTACTTATACAGAGGTCATGTAACCAGGTGCACAGGTTATTCAGATATATATAAAAAAATGTATGTATGTGCTGTATACTGAACAAAAATATAAGTGCAACATGTAAAGTGTTGGTTTCATGAGCTGAAATAAAAGATCCCAGAAATTTTCCATACGCAGAAAAAGCTTATTTCTCTCCCATTTTGTGCAGAAATTTGTTTACATCCCTGTTAGTGAGCATTTTTCCTTTGCCAAGACAATCCATCCACCTGACAGGTGTGTCATAACAATAAGCTGATTTAAGAGCATGATCATTACACAGGTGCACTTTGTGCTGAGGACAATAAAAGGCCACTCTAAAATGTGCAGTTTTGCCACACAACGCCACAGATGTCTCAAGTTTTGAGGGAGCGTGAAATTGGCATGCTGATTGAAGGAATGCCCACCAGAGCTGTTGCCAGAGAATGTAATCTTAATTTCTCTATCATAAGCCGCCTCCAACGTCACCTCACAACCTCAGACCACGTGTAACCACGCCAGCCCAGGACCTCCACATCCGGCTTCTTTACCTGCTGGATCGTCTGACCAGCCACCCGAACAGCTGATGAAACGGAGGAGTATTTCTGTCTGTAATAAAGCCCTTTCGTGGTGAAAAACTCATTCGGATTGACTAGGCCTGGCTCCCCAGTGGGTAGGCCTGGCTCCAAAGTGGTTGGGCCTATGCCCTCCCATAGATTAGGGCCTAATACATTTATTTAAATTGACTGATTTCCTAATATGAACTGTAACTCAGTAAAATCTTTTAAATTGTTGCATGTTGTGTTTATATTTGTGTTCTGTATATATTCAGATATCTGAATATGTGATTCCATATTACAATAACTTTTCAGGAAAATGTTTGGGATGTTATTCATCATACTGAAAGTGCTCTGTGCAGGTGACCATTATAGAAGTAGAGTTGGCCATATGGTCAAAAATATTTTAAAAAGTCGATGCTGTCCAGTGTTCCAAGTAAGTTTGTCAAGAGAAAAATACTTTGAGGTTAAACATGAGACCACACGGAGGGCCAAAAAAAGACAGTTGACCTTGTGGGTAACATACGGTGCATTCTGAAAGTATTCAGACCGCTTCACTTTTTCCACATTTTGTTACGTTACAGCCTTATTCTAAAGTGGATTAAATACATTTTCCCTCATCAAGCTACATACAATACCCCATAATGACAAGTCGAAAACCACCTGTGGTAAATTCAATTGATTATAATTTATTTGTAAAGGCACACACCTGTCTATATAAGGACACACAGTTGACAGTGCATGTCAGAGCAAAAACCAAGCCCTGAGTTTGAAGGAATTGTCCACAGGATTTTGTCAAGGCACAGATCTGAGGAAGGGTACCAAAACAATTCTGCAGCATTGAAGGTCCCCAAGAACACAGTGGCCTCCATCATTCTTAAAGGGAAGACGTTTGGAACCACCAAGACTCTTCCTAGAGCTGACTGCCCAGCCAATCTAAGCAATTGGGGAGAAAGGCCTTGGTCAGGGAGGTGACAAAGAACCCGATGGTCACTCTGACAGAGCTCCAGAATTTCTATGTGGAGATGGGAGAAACTTCCAGAAGGACAACAATCTCTGCAGCACTCCACCAATCAGGCCTTTATGGTAGAGTGGCCAGACGGAGGCCACTCCTCAGTAAAAGGCACATGATAGCCAGCTTGGAGTTTGCCAAAAGGCACCTAAAGACTCTCAGATCATGAGAAACACGATTCTCTGGTCTGATGAAACCAAGATTGAACTCTTTGGCCTGAATGCTAAGCGTCACATCTGGAGGAAACCTGGCACCATCCCTACGGTAAAGCATGGTGGTGGCAGCATCATGCTGTTGGTATGTTTTTCAGCAGCAGGGACTGGAAGACTAGTCAGGATCGAGGGAAAGATGAACGGAGCAAAGTACAGCGAGATCCTTGATGAGAACCTACTCCAGAGCTCTCAGGACCTCAGACTGGGGCTAAGGCTCGCCTTCCAACAGGACAACAAACCGAAGCACATAGCCAAGACAATGCAGGAGTGGCTTCGGGACAAGTCTCTGAATGTCCTTGAGTGGCCAGGCAGAGCCTGGACTGGAACCTGAACACTGGGGAGACCTGAAAATGGGAGAAACTCCTCAAATACAGGTGTGCCAAGATTGTAGCGTCATATCAAAGATGACTCAAGGCTGTAATAACTGCCAAAGGTGCTTCAAACAAAGTACTGAGTAAAGGGTCTGAATACTTCTGTAAATGTGATATTTCAGTTTTTTATTCTTTACACATTTGTAAACGTAAATTGCTTTGTCATTATGGGGTATTGTGTGTAGATGTATTAACAAAAAAAGTAGCATTTTTTAAACTAGGCAAGTCAGATTGATCAGGGGGGAAAAAACAATTTAATACATTTTAGAGTAAGGCTGTAACGTAACAAAATGTGGAAAAATTAAAGAGGTCGTTACCCCAGAAATTGTTAGCCCAGAAATCCGTAAGTGTTATTACATACAGCCTGGAAGAACTATTGGATATCAGAGAGACGTCAACTTACCAGCACAACCAGCACTACTACCAGGAATGCAATTTTTCCAAAGCAGATCCTTTGTCTGCACCTCCCAGGGCATTTGAACTGATTCCAGAGGCCGACCCAAAACAACGTCGCCGGAGAAGAGGGTGCCGAAGCGTTCTTCTAGTTAGCCTTTGGAGGCGCGCACACCACCCACCGCTTCCGAGTATATTACTCACTAATGTCCAGTCCCTAGTTGACAAAGTTGACGAAATCAGGGCAAGAGTTGCTTTCCGAAGAGATTTCTGGGACTGTAAACATACTCTGTTTCACAGAAACATGGCTAGCTTGGGATATGCTGTCGGAGTCGGTACAGCCAACGGGATTTTCAGTGCTTCACGCCGACAAGAATAAACATCTCTCCGGTAAGAAGAAGGGCGGGGGTGTATGTTTCATGATTAACGACTCGTAGTGTAATCGTAAAAAACATACAGGAACTCAAGTCCTTTTGTTCACCTGACCTAGAATTCCTCACAATCAAATGCAGACCTTATTATCTCCCAAGAGAACTCTCCTCGGTTATTGTCACAGCCGTGTATATCCCCCCTCAAGCCGATACAAAGACGACCCTCAAGGAACTTCACTGGACTTTATGCAAACTGGAAACCATATATCCTGAGGATGCATTTATTGTAGCTGGGGTTTTTAACAAAGCTAAATTGAGAACAGGGCTACCTAAATTCTATCAGCATATCGAATGCAGTTCACGAGCAAGTAACACGCTCGACCATTGCAACTCTAACTTCCGCGATGCATACAAGGTCCTCCCCCACCCTCCTTTTGGCAAATCTGACCATGACTCCATCTTGTTGCTCCCTTCCTATAGGCAGAAACTAAATTAGGAAGCGCCCGTACTTAGGTCTATCCAATGCTGGTCTGACCAATCGGATTCCATGCTTCGAGATTGTTTCAATCACTGGGATATGGACTGGGATATGTTCAGGGTAGCCTCAGAGAATAACATGGATGTATACGCTGACTCTGTGAGCGAGTTTATTAGGAAGTGTGTAGGAGATATTGTACCCACTGTGACAATTAAGACCTTCCCTAACCAGAAACCGTGGATGAATGGCAGCATTCGCGCTAAACTGAAAGCACGTTCCACCGCATTTAATCATGGCAAGGCGACTGGGAATATGGCTGAATACAAACAGTGTAGTTATTCCCTCCATAAGGCAATCAAATAAGCAAAGTGTCAGTATAGAGACAAAGTGGAGTCGCAATTCAACGGCTCAAACATGAGACATATGTGGCAGGGTCTACAGACAATCATGGATTACAAACAGAACACTAGCCCCTTCGCAGACATTGACATCCTGCTTCCAGACAAACTAAACACCTTCTTTGCCCACTTTGAGGACAATACAGTGCCACCGACGCGGCCCACTACCAAAGACTGTGGGCTCTCCTCCGTGGCCAACGTGAGTAAAACATTTAAAAGTGTTAACCCTCGCAATCCCCACATGCTTCAAGATGGCCACCATTGTTCCTGTTCCCAAGAAAGCAAAGGTAACTGAACTCAATGACTATTGCCCCGTAGCATTCACTTTTGTCATCATGAAGTGCTTTGAGAAACTAGTCAAGGACTATATCACCTCCACCCTACCTGACACCCTAGACCCACTCCCATTTGCTTACCGCCGCAATAGGTCCACAGACAATGCAATCGCCATCACACTGCACACTGCCCTATCCCATCTGGACAAGAGGAATACCTATGTAAGAATGCTGTTCATTGACTCCAGCTCAGCATTCAACACCATAGTAACCTCCAAACTCATCATTAAGCTTGAGACCCTGGGTCTCGACCCCGCCCTGTGCAATTGGGTTCTGGACTTCCTGACGGGCCACCCCCAGGTGATGAAGGTAGGAAACAACATCTCCACTCCGCTGATCCTCAACACTAGGGCCCCACAAGGGTGCGTTCTCAGCCCCCTCCTGTACTCCCTGTTCACCCACAACTGTGTGGCTATGCACGCCTCCAACTCAATCATCAAGTTTGCAGATGACACAACTTGATTACCAACAACGGCGAGACAGCCTACAGGGAGGAGGGGAAGGCTCTCGGAATGTGGTGTCAGGAAAATAACCTCTCACTCAATGTCAGCAAGACAAAAGAGATGCTCATGGACTTCAGGAAACAGCAAAGGGAGCACCCCACTATCGACATCGACAGGACAGCAGTGGAGAAGGTGAAAAGTTTTAAGTTCCTCGGTGTACATATCACCGACAATCTGAAATGGTCCACCCACACAGACAGTGTGTTGAAGAAGGCGCAACACCGCCTCTTCAACCTCAGGAGGCTGAATAAATGTGGCTTGTCATTGAAAACCCTCACAAACGTTTACAGGTGCACAATTGAGAGCATCTTGTCGGGCTGTATCACCGCCTGGTACGGCAACTGCACCACCCACAACCACAGGGCTCTCCAGAGGGTGGTGCGGTCTGCACAACATATCACCGGGGCAAACTACCTGCCCTCCAGGACACCTACAACACCCGATGTCACAGGAAGGCAAAAAGATCATCAAGGACAATAACCACCCGAGCCACTGCCTGTTCACCCTGCTTCTATCCAGAAGGGGAGGTCAGTACAGGTGCATCAAAGCTGGGACCGAGAGATTGAAAAACTGAGTCTATCTCAAGGCCATCAGATTATTAAACAGCCACCACTAGCACAGAGAGGCGGATGCCTACTTACAGACTTGATACTTTAATACATGGAACACTAGTCACTTTAATAATGCCACTTTAAGAATGTTAACATATCTGGCATTACTCATCTCATACTGTATCTATAGACTGTATACTGTATCCTACACTATCTCTTCTATCTTTCGCATCTTAGCCGCTCTGTCACACCTCATCCATATATTTTTATATTTATATATTCTTATTCCATTCCTTTACTAGATTGTGTGTATTAGGTTTTGTTGTGGAATTGTTGATATTACTGCTGTACTGTCGGATATAGAAGCATAAGCATTTCGCTACACTCGCAATAACATCTGCTAACCATGTTTATGTGACCAATAAAATTTGATTTGATTTTGATTTGATTTATTTGAGGTTTCTGTTTCTGCTCAGCTCTCCTCCCACAGCAACCCTATCCCTGGGCTGGTGTGTGGTAACCGCTGTGTGGTTTGTGTTCCAGACGCAGAGGTGGCAGAGAGGGAATTGGTGTCGTGTTGGACTCTCCTGGCCTGTGTTGCCCCAGTCTCAGTCTTGTTCAGCGCCCTCTGTCTCTTTGGACTCTGTTTCCGGTCAGGTGAGCTTTCTGCAATTCCTTGGCTTGCCGCCCTATATTTATAGAGGAAAGTTTGCACTTATTTCTCATCAGTGCATCAAACAGATGCATATGCCAAAGGAGGGTCAACCAGTTATTAAATTCAAGGGTTCAAATAATTTTCCCAACCTGCACTGTGAATGTTTACACGGTGTGTTCAATAAAGACATGAAAATGTATAATTGTTTGTTATTAGTTTAAGCAGACTGTGTTTGTTTATTGTTGTGACCTAGATGAAGATCAGGTTCAATTTTATGACCAATTTATGCAGAAATCCAGGTATTTCCAAAGGGTTCACATACTTTTTCTTGTCACTGTATATTATTTTAGAGAAAGAGATTTTCTTTAGCAAGTAATACCAAAATTCTTAAAAAGATAGGAGTCAAAATTATTGGCACCCCTGTTTACAACACTCCATCACCCTACCCTTGCGAACATAACGACACAGAGCCTTTTTCTAAAATATTTATCCGATTGGAGAACACATCGGAGGAATCTTAGACCATTCCTCCATACAGAATCTTTCCAGATCCTTGATATCCTTCGTCTGCGCTTATGGACGGCCCTCTTCAATTCAAACCACAGGTTTTCAATGGGGTTCAAGTCGGAAAATGTTGATTTGTGGTCAATTAACCACTTCTTTGAGGATTTTGATGTGTGCTTGGGGTTATTGTCCCGCTGGAAGTTCCACTTGCAACCAAGTGTCAGCCTCCTGGCAGAGGCAACCAAGTTTTCACAGCTGACAGGTGTGGCATATCCAGGAGCTTATTAAACAGCATGATCATTACACAGGTGCAGCTTGTGCTGGGGACCATAAAAGGCCACTGTAATATTTGCAGTTTTGTCACAACACAATGCCAGAGATGTCTCAAGTTTTGAAGAAGCGTGCAATTGGCATGCTGACTGAAGGAATGTCCACCAGAGCTCTTGCCAGATAATTTAATGTTAATTTCTCTACCATAAGCCGCCTCTGACAACGATTTAGAGAATGTAGCAGTATGTCCAACTGGCCTCACAACCGCAGATCGCTTGTAACTACGCCAGACCAGGGTGTCCACATCCGGCTTCTTCACCTGCAGGATCGTCTGAGACCAGCCACCGGACAACTGATGAAACTGTGGTTTGCACAACTGAAGAATTTCTGCACAACTGTCAGAAACCGTCTCAGGGAAGTTCATCTCCGTCCTCACCAGAGTCTTGACCTGACTGCAGGTAACCAACGTCAGTGTACATATGCTCACTTTCAATGTCCACTAGCACACTGCAGAAGTGTGATCTTCAAGGATGAACCCCGGTTTGATCAGGCATAAGCTACGGACAATGAACACAATTGCATTTTATCGATGGCAATTTGAATCCACAGGGATGCCGTGATGAGATCCTGAGGCCCATAGTCATGCCATTCATCCGCCACCATCACCTCATATTTCAGCATGATAGTGCACTGCCCCAAGTCGCAAAGATCTCTACACAATTCTTGGAAGCTGAAAATGTCCCAGTTCTTCCATGACATGCATACTCACCAGACCTGTCACTCATTGAGCTTGTTTGGTATGCTCTGGATCGGTGTGTATGACAGTGTGTTCCAGTACCCGCCAATTTCCAACCTTCGCCCAGCCATTTAAGAGGAGTGGGACAACATTGCGAAGGCCACAATCAATAGCCTGATCAACTCTATGCGAAGGCAATTTTGGCTAATGGGGGTCTACTTTGATATTGTTGCATGTTGCGTTTATATTTAACATCAACATCAACTAACATCAAGGCGGTGGCCCGTTCCTGTAGGTTCATGCTCTACAACATCCGCAGAGTACGACCCTGCCTCACACAGGAAGCGGCGCAGGTCCTAATCCAGGCACTTGTCATCTCCCGTCTGGATTACTGCAACTCGCTGTTGGCTGGGCTCCCTGCCTGTGCCATTAAACCCCTACAACTCATCCAGAACGCCGCAGCCCGTCTGGTGTTCAACCTTCCCAAGTTCTCTCACGTCACCCCGCTCCTCCGCTCTCTCCACTGGCTTCCAGTTGAAGCTCGCATCCGCTACAAGACCATGGTGCTTGCCTACGGAGCTGTGAGGGGAACGGCACCTCATTACCTCCAGGCTCTGATCAGGCCCTACACCCAAACAAGGGCACTGCGTTCATCCACCTCTGGCCTGCTCGCCTCCCTACCACTGAGGAAGTACAGTTCCCGCTCAGCCCAGTCAAAACTGTTCGCTGCTCTGGCTCCCCAATGGTGGAACACACTCCCTCACGACGCCAGGACAGCGGAGTCAATCACCACCTTCCGGAGACACCTGAAACCCTACCTCTTTAAGGAATACCTAGGATAGGATAAAGTAATCCTTCTCACCCCCTTAAAAGATTTAGATGCACTATTGTAAAGTGGCTGTTCCACTGGATGTCATAAGGTGAATGCACCAATTTGTAAGTCGCTCTGGATAAGAGCGTCTGCTAAATGACTTAAATGTAAATGTAAATGTAAATATTTTTGTTCAGTGTGGACTACTAATAAACACACTAACAAATTATCATGAGGCTAATTGTTCATATAAGTAAACAAATGGAAAAGGAATACCACAAGAATACAACTAGGTAGCATTGTCCAATATTGGTGCTGTATAGATGCTGTGACTACAGCTTTTCAATAGTGAAGTTCTATGTACTTAAAAATCACACTTTTACCAAAATAACCTGTTTGGGATAGGGGGCAGCATTTTAACATTTGGATGAAAAGCGTGCCCAGAGTAAACTGCCTGCTACTCAGTCCCAGTTGCTAATATATGCACAGTATTAGTAGATTTGGGTAGAAAATACTCTGAAGTTTATAAAACTGTTTGAATGATGTCTGTGAGTATAACATAACTCATATGGCAGGCGAAAACCTGAGAAAAAATCCAACCAGGAAGTGGGAAATCTGAGGTTTGTAGGTTTTCATCTCATTGCCTATCAAAGATAGTGGGATATTGGTCATATTGCACTTCCTAAGGCTTCCACTAGATGTCAACAGTATTTAGAACCTTGTTTGGTGCTTCTACTGTGAAGGATGGGGGAATGAGGGCTCTTTGAGTCAGTGGTCTGTCAGAGCACGTTCACGTGAGAGTTAGCTTGCGTTCAATTGCATTTCTACAGACAAAGGAAAGGAATTCTCCGGTTGAAACATTATTGAAGATTTATGTTAAAAACATCCTAAAGATTGATTCTATACATCGTTTGACATGTTTCTACAGACTGTAATGGAACTTTTTGACTTGTCGTCTGGACCTAGTGATTGCGAATCATGAATTTGGATTTGTGAACTCAAGGTTCGAACAACAAGGAGGTATTTGGACATAAATTATGTACTTTAATCAAACTGAACAAACATTTATTGTGGAACTGGGATTTCTTTGGTGCATTCTGATGAAGATCATCAAAGGTAAGTGAATATTTATAATGCTATTCTGACTTCTGTTCACTACACAACATGGCAGATATCTGTTTTGCTTGTTTTGGTCTCTGAGCGCCATACTCAGATTATTGCATGATTTGCTTTTTTCGTAAAGCTTTTTTGAAATCTGACAAAGCGGTTGCATTAAGGAGAAGTATGTCTATAATTCTGTGCATAATAATTGTACAATTTATCAAAGTTTATTATGAGTATTTCTATAAATTGATGTGGCTCTGTGCAAATTCACGGGATGTTTTGGAGGCAAAGCCAAATGTAAACTGAGGTTTTTGGATATAAATATTAACTTGATCGAACAAAACATACATGTATTGTGTAACATGTTGTCCCAGGAGTATCATCTAGCGGAACCCCGTTCCCAGACAGGATAACTGATTTAAAATATGTGGTTAGATAAGGCGGAGTCACTGGAAATAAAGTATAATGTAAATAAAAAATGCGCTCTTATTTTAGGTCATTTTATTACCCTTGAACACACATCCATAATAGTGGCCTATCAGGTAAAGGCTATATCTACACTGGATAAAAACTCAATCTTATGCTAATCCTATGACTAAAACAAATAAACCTGGTTATTTAGTTGATATAGAAATGTATAGTATTGATCTGATGATACATCTCTTCATTTTCTGATCAACCTATTTGGTCCTTCTGTAGCTCAGTTGGTAGAGCATGGCGCTTGTAACGCCAGGGTAGTGGGTTCGATTCCCGGGACCACCCATACGTAGAATGTATGCACACATGACTGTAAGTCGCTTTGGATAAAAGCGTCTGCTAAATGGCATATATTATTATTATATATTATTTACTTATCTTTCAAACATTGTCTTAATGCATTACAACACTTCCTTTCCACAATAGCTCTCTTGAACCGGAGATGATTCCTCAGGCACATAGACCAGCCAGTAACTCTCTCTCCATTTCTGGGGGTTGATCCTATTCTGTAGCACCACCTTGTAGGTTTTGTTATCTACTTTGGACATTAATCTCTTGGAGAACTACTCAGCTATGTTAATGTCCAGTGTTGAGTAGACTCCTCTTCCTAAAGTAGCACCAGCTCCATCATTCCTGATGATGCCCTGGGATCCGTCCATAGCAGGTCTGTAGAAGGACACTGGCCAAGCCTCGTCTCCGGTCCCCAACCATCCATCTCCATCCCTGTATTTGTTAAAAACCTTCAGGGCAATGTGGTTCCAGCCACAGTGTCTGGCATACATACAGCTCCTTTCCCCCGAGTAAACATGGTTTCCCCATACTTAACATTTGTAAGGTCGTAGTCATACCGAGAATCAAGGAACTCATTCGTGTTCACAGAAACAGTGGTTTGTGGAATGGAAAAGCATCTGGTAAATCTAAGGCACGTGGTAAAGAAAATGTCCCCAAATTTGGGTATTCCAGCTCTAGAAAGCCCTCTTGTGAGTTGAACTCCTTTAGTGCGACCACATTGACAAAGTCCTGTGGGGTTAGTGAAAGTGTTCCCATGGTGGCTGATTCCACCTTGCAACCCGAGACAGTAGACAGAGCCTCCAAGATGAGATTTACGTTTGGCATAGTGAGAGCAAGAAGGCAGAAAAACTCGTAAATCTGAATGAAAAAATCCTTCCCGTGTGTGATCAGCACAACGGTCTCTGCTCTTGTACTTTCTATACATAGACTGTGCTGTGGAGTGTAATTTTAACTTTGCATTCACTTCCTGCTGCAGTGACAAGAAAGGCAAGTAAGACAGTGTATTGTAAACATAGAAAGATAATGTACAAATCTTGGTAATCCCCATTCTTGTTATGGTTGAATGGTAAATGTAAACACAATCAAACAGTTAATACTTTGAGCGTATCTGAAGTTTGACAAGTTTACTTAAAGAGACATTATGCTCCAAAACCAGAGTTAGTCTATTGCAAATCTGCAGTTGATTCATGCATTTTTTTCCTTTAAAAGTAATAATATGTCACCATTGATTATTGAAGAATATCACTTATAAATGCCTCATGTGCTTAGTTCAACTGTCCTACCCCATCAAAACCCCAAATATAAGATTGTTTTACTCCAATGTTTATAAACACTGTAATTGTAACAAACACAGTATATCCTCAAAACATGATGAAAATATAATTTGATCTCATGGATGGTCAGTCCTTGCATCCGTAGCTCTGCCTATGAATTTGAGAGTGGTTCCATCTCTCCAGACCCATTGCTCACCTATTTACCAAAGCAGTGGTGGGGTTACCTTTTTCTTATTGTTTGAACTGCAGATTGCCCCTTTAAAACTAAATTGTTCCCTCTTTCAGGTAAAACAACATGTTTGTGCAACACCTGTGTGAACCGGAATTCAAGTCTCAAGGTAAAAGTACTTCTGTAAATGATTGAGTCGTAACAGTTAGGACTAAACCTTATCTAACTGTAAATGTACGCCTGAGCGGTTTGGATGGCATGATGGTAATATTTCATCTCTAATCATGATCGATATGTTTTCCACAGGAAGTGGATCTGCAATATGCCAGTCTGAAGCACATTGGTAATGCCCGCCCCGCTGATCAGCGAGTGCCAGGATTGGGCCAGGGGGATGTCACCTATGCAACAGTGGCCCAATGTGTTCACACAGGCACATGATACATCACATGTACTTCTGACATGGTTCTTGGAATATCCATTCTTGATGGAAATAAGATTGTATTTTGATTCATGCATGTATGTGTGTCTCTGTAAATGTTGAAAAGGCTAATGTAATAATTATTGTTAATGTTCTCCAAAGAATCTCAATAAAAACATTTTAAGGCAACACGATATATAGAATTAGTTGGATAAAATAATCATATCTTGGGTACCTTGAAAGGCACAAATAAATCTACTATATTATTAAAGAGCAACTTTTGTAAAATGTAGTTGTACTGTAATAAAACTAAATAAAATACTGTCTGTTAAGGAGTCAAACCGTCAAATCAATGAGTTATTCTCTTCAAACCCTGGAATGCTGGTCTAGCAGTGACCACAGCGGATTAGATGACGTGATGCAGGTCTCCCTGTAGCCTCGATCTTTCCCTCCAGTTCTGCCGACCCAGAGATGCAAACTGAACCTCAGTGTCTTCCATATGAGAAAGGCCCTGAGACACAAACATTAATTTCAGCAATGCTTTCAGTTTACAATGAGATGTATTCATTTGCACTCACTTCTTCCCCATCACCCTGTGTGATCTCAGACCCTATAAGACAAAATATGAAACAATCACTTGTTTTCACACAAACCCTACTTTTGGGACTTTTCTGGTAGCAAACAATTAGACAGTGTTCTTTACCTAGATTTGACAAGCACCTAGTCTGGAGCTCCTTCCTGCTTGTGTCCTCTCACTATAGGAAATAAGGTGATCGTATCACATGTTTGTTCAGTCTATCAGCAAAAGGCCCAGCATTCCAGCCAAAAGCAACACGACGCATAGTCCAACGACAGCTTTCATCACCACAACTGAAAGACAAAAGCACAGTTCAATATGTGTAAATGTCACCTGTATTAAAGATAGCAGGTCGAAACTTCTTGCTCTCTGTAGTGAGCACAGCACGGAGGGTTGCTAACGACAAACATAAAGCTGGGTGGGCACTTATGTTCTTGTTTATCAAGACTCTCAGTTTTGACCAACACACACTGCCATTTTAGTTTCACCACAAAGAGCAAAAACAGAGATTTGATATACTTTTCATTCAGTCTAATTTGTGTCTGAATGTCTGTGGACAACCTACCATTTGTAGGTCCTTATCTCTCCCAACAACATCTGAAAATATATGGTGAAGAATATAGGTCATGGAATTTACTTTCACAGTGTTACTTTCATACTTGTGATAAGAATTGCATAGTGTTGCTGTGTGTTACCTGTTTTCATAACAGCAGTGGTACTCTGGATGTTGAAGTGATCTGGGTTTGCAAAAATAAATTAATAATCAAGTCAGGCATAAGCATGGCATTTTAAATGAAAGGGGAATGGGATTAGAGGTTTCTCTAAAGTGTGGTTCCCCCAACGCTTTGTCTCACTGCTTTTTACTAGGAAGTGATGAAGTTGATTGTTGAGCCTGATCTTTTAATTAAATGAAAATGTCACTGTTAAAATAAAACACGGACAATTAAATAGATAAAATGCTATTTGGAAAGCTCCTACCTGTCAACACTGTTACTTTAGCTGCCGTTTCCCCATTACACAGGTTCTCTCCAGAGTCCCCAGGATGCAGATTGAGGTTCTGCATGGCTCCATCTTCATCAAAGGAAAAACCTGTTCTGTGGGTCCTCCCTCTCCCTTTTCCTGTTTTGCATGTTTCACTATCTTTCTTGAAGAACCACCTCTGCTTGGCTTTTCTAGATACTGTACAGGGCAGCAATAGGGTTCTGCCAGCAGAACGCTAATTTATATGTGTTCATGAAGTAGCATCTGAAATCAATAGAAATTGCTCATAATTATTCTGATACACTATGATTTCTCCCAGTAGCTAGAATGACTACTTCCTGTTCTTATGTTTTGTTAATTTTGTCTTGGATAGAAAGAAGGTTTGAGTGCTGTGCGTGTAGTACTCAATGCACATAACAAAATGTTCACTGTAGCTGTTACACTGGAGGTGAGGAGAATCATTAGGAAACACAAAAAACGTACAAATATTTCACCAGAACTCTTATTATAACTTTTATTATTACGTGTTATTACTTTCCTATTATTTCTCTATTTTCTCTCTCTACATTGCTGGGAAGGGCCCGTAAGAAAGCATTTCACTGTCCATCTATATGCCATTTAGCGTCTGCTAAATGGCATATAATCTAAAACCTGTTGCTAACGAAGCATGTGACAAATAAAGTAGATTTGGATTTGATACTTGTTAAAAGTTGCTGGGAAGGGCCCGTAAGAAAGCATTTCACTGTCCATCTAAAACCTGTTGCTAACGAAGCATGTGACAAATAAAGTAGATTTGGATTTGATACTTGTTAAAAGTCATTCATCAATTTAATTGAATTACTTTCAAGGACAGTTGCAGTGCGTGGGTAAAATCACTTGGGAAGCCAAACCAGAAATAAAAGGCGTATTACAACCTACATGTGGTGAGGATTGCGTTGTTTGCTCTATAACCTGTTAGTTCATATGCCTTCCGGCAGTGGCGACTTTAGCATGTAATTCTTGGTGGGGCAAAACAAAAAATGTATAAAAATTATGCATTCCATCAAAGCCACTACACAACACAACATAACACTAAACAATACATTAATTGGACTATAACGGTGTCAAACGGGTCCCACAAACTGTTAGTGCCTACATTAAGCTGTCCCAAAAACAGAGTCCCAACACCTTACCACTGCTACACCTGGCTATCAGCGGAACCTTGTCTGGCAGGGAAACAGTTCATTCAGCCTCATTTACTGCATTTTAAAAAACATAGCTGATATGGCTGACTTGCTTAAACAAATGTGTTTTTACTGACAATTGAGATGAACAAACTATGGCATAAGGGGACGACAAGCGGATAAGAGGAAATCCGTAATTTCGATGAAGACATTAATGAGCGTGATAGGATGGACGTAGTCAATATAAACATGAGACCTCAGGATAAGACCCAGCTGCAGACAGTTTGAAGTAACAAAAGTTTATTACAAAAACAGGGGACAGGCAAACTACAGGTCAAGGGCAGGCAGAGGTCAGTAATCCAGAGCAGAGTCTGAAAGGTACAGAACGCCAGGCAGGCTCAGGGTCAGAGTGGGAAGAATGGTCAAAACCGGGAAAACTAGAAAACAGGGGCTAGAGAGAAAACAGGAGTATGGGAAAGCGCTGGTAGGCTTGACGAAACAAGAAGAACTGGCAACAGACAAACAGAGAACACAGGTATAATGGGATACAGGGCAGATGGGCGACAACTGGAGGGGGGTGGAGACAATCACAAAGACAGGTGGAACAGATCAGGGTGTGACAATAACTACAATAAATGTACAGCGACAGAATTCAGAACATGGGCCATTCTTACAGTATTCTCCCTGTACACCAAATCAGAACCGTAGGATAAATAAAGGGGGCATATAAGCAGACAATAAAAGCTCTTACAATATTTGATGATTACATTTCTCTAAAACAGGCTATAGGCTACATTTGCACCACCAAGTCAGAACAATAGGCTGAATTATGAGGGGAAAATGGACCAAATTATTTGGGTGAGGCACATGGGCTACTAACAGTTTACTACACAACATACACTTAGTATTAATTTCTTGGCTACAGTATACATATCTCCCTGGCACATTACATCATTTATGCAGCATACAACACATTTTTGGACTCACCTTGTTGTGCTGTGCTCACTTGGCGTGACGGTGTTTCGTGGGAAAATGTTGTCATCAAACTTCAAGTTTGGCATTCAATGGATTTATGTTGCTTTCAAAACAACTGGGAACTCAGAAAAATGTTGAATCATGATGACGTCAGTGATCTTCAGGTCGGAGCTCTAGAAAGAGGCCAGAGTTCCCGACTTGCAATGCCGAGTTGGATGACCGTTCCAACTGGGAGAGCTTTTTATTCAGAGTTCCCAGTTGTCTTGAACTCACTGAAGTCTGAGATTTCCCAGTTCCGAGTTTCTAGTTGTTTGGAGTGTCTCAGAAGTCATGCTGGATTGACAGCATGGCCAATGTTGGATGTATATCCTTTTAAGCTTGGAAAAGAGACCATTTCACCCAGACTTAGACCACTCGCAGTTAGCCACTGATTCCTTCTAAACCAATCATTGTTGAATTTGCGATTTCCAACTTGTTGTATAATGTTTATGTCCAATTAGCACCGATACATTTTATCTATAATTTCTCTTCATATGACAAGAATTGAAAAGGTTTTGCCAGTAGATTGTCAAATTCATGATGATGACTGCTAGCTTGCTAACTAGGATTTTGAAAGTATGATGTTGACATGATCAGTCCAATCAAAGCTACTGTAGTTTTAACTTGATTTGACATAATTCTATCTATAGCCAATGACCTTGAGCCTTCTTGGATGGGCACTTCTAATGTAACTCTGTGGCAGCATCCAAGGGGCTTGAATTTTCAGACTCTACCTGTAGATTTTGCGATGACGTAGTTTCCCCATGAGTGAAAGAACACTGAGCATGTTGCACATGGTGCAACTAGAGCACATTTCTAACCCCTAAGCTCCGTATACTCCGCTGGCTGCCCCACCACCACAGAAAGCACTGAGCTAGGCTGAAACACCTGTATTTTAGTGCTGCCTTACTCAAGGAAGCAAAAAAGAGACCAAGTTTGTGTCTCTCACCGGTCTCAGTCTCTGCCATACATTTTCATTGTAACAGACAGGGACTTGATTGACTCCTCCTCGAACTTGCAAGTTGTGAGCCTGAGCAGCAGTACGCATCAACTGAGCTACCAGAAACTAAACTAAGGAAATAAAAAGGCATAGCAAGTGACATTTTCCAAAACCGCAGCTCAGCCTCAGTGCAGCAAATGTCAAATGTGGTCATCTCTCTAGGGTACATAAGAATTTCCCCATTCACTCAATCACCATATACTGTACCATAGGCTTTCTCTTTAGAACTTCATCAGGGTTGTCTAGTGGTGAATAGACTGTCATCTTTACAGGTGAAATATCCTGCTATTATGGGAAAATTCGTCTACCTGCTCATTTTCTTTTGTAAGTATATTGTTGGATGGATAGATGGATGGATGGGGATACTGACAGACAGACTGATTGATTGATTGATAGAAAGACAGACAGACAGACAGGCAGATACTTGATATATAAATTGATAGATAGCAGAGAAGGCTGGTGGAAGGGGCAATAGGAGGACGGGCTCTTTGGAAGGGCTGGAATGTAATTCATGGAACGGAGTTCATATGGTTTCCATATGTTTTATGAGTTTGATATCATTGCCTTCACTCCATTCCAGCCATTACAATGAGCCCGTCCTCCTATAGATCTTTCCACCTACCGGCACTGATAGATAGTTTGCAAATGGATTCAATAAGCTATTTAATGTTATTTTCTAGATGTTTCTGGACTACACTTTCTGTCCGCATCAGCTGTGGTCCATTTTGTTCAGGCTGGACAAAATGCTTCCCTGTCGTGCAACCTCACAAACAGCAGAGAAATAATCTGGTTCCAAATGCGCTCAGAGGAACTTGTCACCCTTATAACTGTTACCTGGAATTCACATTTTCTAAATACTGCAGAAGTTATTAAGGAAGACATGGGTCACTTTGAAACAAAGGAAAACAACAGTTTGGAGATCATTGTGGTGACAGAAGCAGATTTGGGATTGTACTACTGTGCTGGTCGCTACAATGGGACAGTGCGATTTGGAAAAGGCATCCGCCTGACTTTTACAGGTATGTTGTTGGTCATCATTATGTAGTCAAATGTATTTGTCCCAGTCTAAAAAATGCATTAGCTTGTCTAGTGTACTCAATAGATTTTTTAAAAATTGTATTTATTTATTTTTAACCTTTATTTAACCAGGCAAGTCAGTTAAGAACATATTCTTATTTTCAATGACGGCCTGGGAACAGTGGGTTAACTGCCTGTTCAGGGGCAGAACGACAGATTTGTGGTTAGAGCATTAGACTAGTAACCGCAAGGTTGCAAGATCAAATCCCTGAGCTGACAAGGTAAAAACCTGTTGTTCTGCCTCAGAATAAGGCAGTTAAGTGTTCCATGTAAGCTTTTCAAGATAAAAAGATTTTGAGGAAACAAAGGCCACATGAGACCACACGGAGGGCCCAAAAAATACAGTTGACCATGTGGGTCACATATCAGACAAAGCTCAGTCTGCTTTCTCTACTCACCAGATTAGTTGGTTTGTTTGTTTTCCTGTTTATTTTTTTATATTTGTTATTTAACCTTTATTTAACCAGGTAGGCTAGTTGAGAACAAGTTCTCATTTACAACTGCGACCTGGCCAAGATAAAGCAAAGCAGTGTGAACAGACAACACAGAGTTACACATGGAGTAAACAATTAACAAGTCAATAACACAGTAGAAAAAAAAGAAAAAAGAGAGTCTATATACATTGTGTGCAAAAGGCATGAGGAGGTAGGCGAATAATTACAATTTTGCAGATTAACACTGGAGTGATAAATGATCAGATGGTCATGTACAGGTAGAGATACTGGTGTGCAAAAGAGCAGAAAAGTAAATAAATATAAACAGTATGGGGATGAGGTAGGTAAATTGGGTGGGCTATTTACCGATAGACTATGTAGAGCTGCAGTGATCGGTTAGCTGCTCAGATAGCAGATGTTTAAAGTCGGTGAGAGAGATAAAAGTCTCCAACTTCAGCGATTTTTGCAATTCGTTCCAGTCACAGGCAGCAGAGAACTGGAACGAAAGGCGGCCAAATGAGGTGTTGGCTTTTGGGATGATCAGTGAGATACACCTGCTGGAGCGCGTGCTACGGGTGGGTGTTGCCATCGTGACCAGTGAACTGAGATAAGGCGGAGCTTTACCTAGCATGGACTTGTAGATGACCTGGAGCCAGTGGGTCTGGCGACGAATATGTAGCGAGGGCCAGCCGACTAGAGCTTACAGGTCGCAGTGGTGGGTGGTATACAGTGCTTTAGTAACAAAATGGATGGCACTGTGATAAACTGCATCCAGTTTGCTGAGTAGAGTATTGGAAGCTATTTTGTAGATGACATCGCCGAAGCCGAGGATCGGTAGGATAGTCAGTTTTACTAGGGTAAGTTTGGCGGCGTGAGTGAAGGAGGCTTTGTTGCGGAATAGAAAGCCGACTCTAGATTTGATTTTAGATTGGAGATGTTTGATATGAGTCTGGAAGGAGAGTTTACAGTCTATTAAGTGGCAGGTAAAGAGCGCGTGTTCTATACGTCTTCATAAACAGTGGTTGATTATCAGTGTACATACATAGGCATCCTTTCTGTTTGAGGTTTCTGTTTCTGCTCAGGTCTCCTCCCACAGCAACCCAAGCCCTGGGCTGGTGTGTGGTAACCGCTGTGTGGTTTGTGTTTCAGATGCAGAGGTGGCGGAAATGGAGGTGGTGTCGTGTTGGACTCTCCTGGCCTGTGTTGCCCCAGTCTCAGTCTTGTTCAGCGCCCTCTGTCTCTTTGGACTCTGTTTCCAGTCAGGTGAGCTTTCTGCAATTCCTTGGCTTGCCGCCCTATATTTATAGAGGAAAGTTTGCACTTATTTTTCATCAGTGCATCAAACAGAAGCATATGCAGTTTAATACATTCACGTCCATAATTATTGGCACCCTTGATAAAGATGAGTAAAAAACACAATAAAATAAATAATACTGAGCTATATTGCATGAAAAAAGGGGGTAATTATATTGTTTAATAATAATACAATAGCTCAGAGGAAGAGATTTCAAAAATACAAAAATTCTTGAAAAGATAGGGGTCAAATTTATTGGCAACCCTGCACTCCATCATCCTACCCTTGCGAGGATAACGACACTGAGCCTTTTTCTAAAATATTTTATGAGATAATGAGTGTGATTAACGGGGGATGAGCTAGAGCGGTGTTTGTGAGACATTGGCACATCCCGAAGGGTCCGGGGCCGGGTCGTTTTACAAACACGTCTGTGGAGTCCGAACGGTTTGAGCTACAAACTATTAAAAGCTATCTGTTATCTGCTATGTTTTCCTCTATGACGCTCACAAGATACAAAAGAGTCAATACAAGGTAAAGGTGTCTTCTACTTGGAAGATCATAGGAAGTCCAAGGCCATAGTTTCTATAATACTGTAATAAGCTCACGGTTGCTGCCACAAACTCCAAACTTCACACAGTTGTCAATTAGTAGTTAGATATTTATTTCCCACTGAGCCAAAAAACGTCATTATATTTATCAGGTTTTTGCTTTTGCTGACCCAATTCTTTTATTGACATGTCTCTATAAAACTCATGAATGTTTATTTCAAATAGTTTTGTTAAAATACTATAGTGTGAGGCTAAATGTAAGGGCTGGACATGCAGATAAATGAAAATACGATGCACCTGAGCTCAATTTCGAATCTAATAGCAAAGGCTCTGAATACTTATGTAAATGAGATATTTTCGTTTTTTATTTTGAATAAATGTACAAACATTTTTAAAAAAAATCTATTTTCGCTTTGTCATTATGGGGTATTGTGTGTAGATTAATGAGGTAACATTTTTATTGAATCCATTTTATGAATCCATTCTATGGTGTTTAGGGCTTTTAAGCTGGAACTAATGTACCAAAAGTCTGGGAAATATGTCATTGTACATACAGCGGGGAGAACATGTATTTGATACACTGCCGATTTTGCAGGTTTTCCTACAAAAGCATGTAGAGGTCTGTCATTTTTATCATAGGTACACTTGAACTGTGAGAGACAGAAAATCACATTGTATGATTTTTAAGTCATTCATTTGAATTTTATTGCATGACATAAGTATTTGATCACCTACCAACCAGTAAGATTTCCAGCTCTCGCAGACCTGTTAGATTTTCTTTAAGAAGCCTGTATTAAGCTGTATTAACTGCACCTGTTTGAACTCGTTACCTGTATAAAAGACATCTGTCCACACACTCAATGAAACAGACTCCAACCTCTCCACAATGGCCAAGACCAGAGAGGATGTAAGGACATCAGGGATAAAATTGTAGACCTGCACAAGGCTGGGATGGGCTACAAGACAATAGGCAAGCAGCTTGGTGAGACGGCAACAACTGTTGGCGCAATTATTAGAAAATGGAAGAAGTTCAAGATGACAGTTAATCACCCTCGGTCTGGGGCTCCATGCAAGCTATCAGCTCGTGTGGCATCAATGATCATGAGGAAGGTGAGGGATCAGCCCAGAACCACACGGCAGGACCTGGTCAATGACCTGAAGAGAGCTGGGACCACAGTCTCAAAGAAAACCATTAGTAACACACTACGCTGTCATGGATTAAAATCCTGCAGCGCACGCAAGGTCCCCCTGCTCAAGCCAGCGCATGTCCAGGCCCGTCTGAAGTTTGCCAATGACCGCCTGGATGATCCAGAGGAGGAATGGGAGAAGGTCATGTGGTCTGATGAGACAAAAATAGAGCTTTTTGGTCTAAACTCCACTTGCCGTGTTTGGAGGAAGAAGAAGGATGAGTACAACCCCAAGAACACTATCCCAACAGTGAAGCATGGAGGTGGAAACAAAACATCATTCTTTGGGGATGCTTTTCTGCAAAGGGGACAGGACGACTGCACTGTATTGACTGGAGGATGGATGGGGCCATGTATCGCAAGATCTTGGCCAACAACCTCCTTCCCTCAGTAAGAGCATTGAAGATTGGTCGTGGCTGGGTCTTCCAGCATGACAACGACCCGAAACACACAGCCAGGGAAACTAAGGAGTGGCTCCGTAAGAAGCATCTCAAGGTCCTGGAGTGGCCTAGCCAGTCTCCAGACCTGAACCCAATAGAAAATATTTGGAGGGAGCTGAAAGTCCGTATTGTACCAGCAACAGCCCCAAAACCTGAAGGATCTGGAGAAGGTCTGTATAGAGGAGTGGGCCTAAATCCCTGCTGCAGTGTGTGCAAACCTGGTCAAGAACAAAAGGAAACGTATGATCTCTGTAATTGCAAACAAAGGTTTCTGTACCAAATATTAAGTTCTGCTTTTCTGATGTATCAAATACTTATTTCATGCAATAAAATGCAAATGAATTACTTAAAAATCATATAATGTAATTTTCTGCATTTTTGTTTTAGATTCCGTCTCTCACAGTTGAGGTGTACCTATGATAAAATTACAGACCTCTACATGCTTTGTAAGTCGGAAAAACCTGCAAAATTGGCAGTTATCAAATACTTGTTCTCCCCACTTTATAATGGAGACAAACTGTCACTTAAGTATTGGTTTATCCTTGAGAGCAAATTCCAAATGCCTGAAGCTACCACGTTCAACTGTACAAACAATAGTACGTAAGTATAAACACCATGGGACCACACAGCAGTCATACCACTCAGGAAGGAGAAGCGTTCTGTCTCCTAGAGATGAACATACTTTGGCGCAGAAAGTGCAAATCAATCCCAGAACAACTGCAAAGGACCTTGTGAAGGTGCTGGAGGAAACAGGTACAAATATATCTTTATCCACAGTAAAACGAGTCCTATATCGACAAACCTGAAATGCCGCTCAGCAAGGAAGAAGCCACTGCTCCAAAACCGCCATAAAAGGTCAGACTACGGTTTGCAACTGCACATGGCGATAAAGATCATACTTTTTGGAGAAATGTCCTCTGGTCTGATGAATGAAAAATAGATCTGTTAGGCCATCATGACCATCGTTATGTTTGGATGAAAAAGGGGTATGCTTGCAAGCCGAAGAACACCATGCAGCTTTACTGCAGGAGGGACTGGTGCACTTCACAAAATAGATGGCATCATGAGGGAGGAAAATTATGTGGATATATTGAAGCAACATCTCAAGACATCAGTCAGGAAGATAAAGCTTGGTCGCAAATGGGTCTTCCAAATGGACAATGACCCCAAGCAAACTTCCAAAGTTGTGGCAAAATGGCTTAAGGACAACAAAGTCAAGGTATTGGAGTGACCTCAATCCTATGGAAAATTTGTGGACAGAACTGAAAAAGTGTGTGCGAGCAAGGAGGCCTATAAACCTGACTCAGTTACACCAGCTCTGTCAGGAAGAAAGGCCCAAAATTCACCCAACTTATTGTGGGAAGCGTGTGGAAGGCTCCCCAAAAACTCTTGACCAAGTTAAACAATTTAAAGGCAATGATACCCAATTGAGTGTATGTAAACTTCTGACCCACTGGGAATGTGATGAAAGCAACAAAATAAAGTGGTGATCCAAACTGACCTAAGACAGGGAATTTTTACTAGGATTAAATGTCAGGAATTGTGAAAAACTGAGATTAAATGTATTTGGCTAAGGTGTACAGTATATAATCTTCCGAATTCAACTGTATACACTCAAAGGACAGTTTATTAGGCACACCCATCTAGTACCGGATCGGACCCCCTTTTGCCTCCAGAACAGCCTGAATGAATGGCATCACGCTGTTGCTGCAGTTTGGACGGCGGGGACATTCAGGCTGTAACCTGCCCATTCCATCTCATCCAAAAGATGCTTCTTCTTGTTTTTAGCTGATAGAAGTGGAACCTGGTGTGGTCATCTGCTGTAATAGCCTATATGTGACAAGGATCGATGAGTTGTGCATTCCGAGATGCCGTTCTGCACACCACTGTTGTACTGATCTGCTATTTGCCTTTTTGTGGCCCGCCTGTTAGCTTAGATGATTCTTGCCCTTCTCCTTCGACCTATCTCATCAAAGAGCTGTTTTCACCCACTGGACTGTCACTGACTGGATGTTATTTTTAATTTTTTTTTGTCAAGCCATCGTCAACCACAGGCCACGTTTAACCACGCCAGCCCAGGATCTCCACAGCCAGTTTCTTCACCTGCAGGATCGTCTGACACCAGCCAGCTGATGAAATTGTGGGTTTGTACCACTGTCTCAGGGAACCTCATCTGCATGCTCACCAGGGTCTTGACCTGACTGCAGTTTGACGTCGTAACAACTTCAGTGGGCATATGCTCACCTTTGATGGCCACTAGGACACTAGAGAAGTGTGCCCTTCAAGGATAAATCCTGTTTGCGCAGGCATAAGCTACAGACATCGAAGACAATTGCATTTTATCAATGGCAATTTAAATGCACATAGAGATACCGTGACGAGATCCTGAGGTCAATTGTTGTGTCATTCATGTTCCGCCACAACCTCATGTTTCAGAATGATGATACACAGCAATGTCGCAAGGATCTGTACACAATTGCTGGATGCTGAAAATGTCCCAGTTCTTTCTTGGTCTGCATTCTCCCCAGACCTGTCACCCATTGAGCACGTTTGGGATGCTCTGGATCGACATGTACAACAGTGTGTCCCAGTTCCCTCAAATATCCAGCAATTTCGCACAGCCATTGAAGAGGAGTGGGACAACATTCCAGAGACCACAATCAACAGCCTGATCAAGTCTATGTGAAGGAGATGTGTCGCACTGCATGAGGCAAATGGTGGTCACACCAGATAATGACTGGTTTTCTGATCCAAGCCCCCACTTTTTTTGTGACCAACAGTTGCATATCTGAGTATGGCCTACTGAATTCATGTCAATTGACTGATTTCCTTATATGAACTATAACTCAGTAAAATATTTGAAGTTTATATTTTTGTTCAGTGTAGACTACTAATAAAGACACTAACAAACTATCATGAGGCTAATTGTTCATGTAAGTCAACAATTGTAAAAGGAATACCACAAGAATACCACTAGGTAGCATTGTCCAACATTGGTGTTGTGTAGATGCTGTGACTACAGCATAGTGAAGTCTTTTCCAGTGTCGTCCAAAGTAACATATGAGTTCTATGTACTTAAAAAGCACACTTTTACCAAAATAACTGTTTTAAAATATGTGGTTAGATAAGGCGGGGTCACTGGAAATAAAGTATAATGTAAATAAACAACGCGCTCTTATTTTAGGTCATTTTATTACCCTTGAACACACATCCATAATAGTGGCCTATCAGGTAAAGGCTATATCTACACTGGATAAAAACTCAATCTTATGCTAATCCTATGACTATAACAAATAAACCTGGTTACTTAATCCCTGGGCTGACAAGGTAAAAATCTGTCAAGGCAGTTAACCCACTGTTCCTAGGTCGTCATTGAAAATAAGAATTTGTTCTTAACTGACTGCCTAGTTAAATTGATCTGATGATACATCTCTTCAGTTTCTGATCAACTTATTTTACTTATCTTTCAAACATTGTCTTAATGGATTACAACACTTCCTTAAGCAGCAGACCATAAGGACAGGTGGAGTTTCCTGGGTCTTGATCCTATTCGGTAGCACCACCTTGTAGGTTTTGTTATCTACTTTGGACATGAATCTCTTGGAGAACTACTCAGCTATGTTCATGTCTGGTGTTGTGTAGACTCCTTTTCCAAAAGTAGCTCCATTTCCATCATTCCTGATGATGCCCTGGGATCCGTCCATAGCAGGTCTGTAGAAGGACACTGGCCAAGCCTCGTCTCCGGTCCCCAACCATCCATCACCATCCCTGTATTTGTTAAAAACCTTCAGGGCAATGTGGTTCCAGCCACAGTGTCTGATGTACAGCTCCTTTCCCCCGAGTAAACATTGTTTCCCCATCCTTAAAACATTTGTAAAGTCGTAGTCATACCTAGAATCAAGGGACTCATTCACGTTCACAGACACAGTGGTTTGTGGAGTGGAAAAGCATCTGGTAAAGCTAAGGCACATGGTAAAGAAAATGTCTACAAACTTGGGTATTCCAGCTCCTTTGGTGCGACCACATTGACAAAGTCCTGTGGTGTTCGCGAAATTGTTCCTGTGGTGGCTGATTCTACCTTGCAACCCGAGACAGTAGACAGAGCCTCCAAGATGAGATTTACGTTTGGCATAGTGAGAGCAAGAAGACAGAAAATGTATAAATCTGTATGAAAAATGACTTCACAGAGAGCAGAAACCTCCTTCCCGTGAGTGATCAGCACAACGGCGTCTGCTCTTGTACTTTTTGTACATAGACCTTGCCTTGGAGTGTCATTTTAACTGTACATTCACTTTCTGTTGCAGTGACAAGAAAAGCAAGTAAGACAGTGTATTGTAAACATAGAAAGATAATGTACAAATCTTGGTAATCCCCATTCTTGTTATGGTTGAATGGTAAATGTAAACAAAATCAAACAGTTAATACTCTGAGCGTATCTGAAGTTTGACAAGTTTACTTAAAGATACATTATACTCCAAAACCAGAGTTAGTCTATTGCAAATCTGCAGTTGATACATACATTTAGTTGACTTTCAAATTAATAATAATAATTTGTACCCATTGATTCTTGAAGAATATCACACATGAGCTGAGTTCAACTGTATTACCCCATCAAAACTCCAAATATAAGATTGTTTAACTCCCATGTTTATAAACACTGTAATTGTAACATTTACATTACATTACATTTAAGTCATTTAGCAGACGCTCTTATCCAGAGCGACTTACAAATTGTACAAATTGGACAAACACTGTATGTCCTCAAAACACAATTAAAACTATAATTTGATCTCATGGATGGTCAGTCCTTGCATCCGTAGCTCTGCCTATGAATTTGAGAGTGGTTCCATCTCTCCAGACCCATTGCTCACCCATTTACCAAAGCAGTGGTGGGGTTACCTTTTCTTATTGTTTGAACTGCAGATTGCCTCTTTAAAACTAAATTGTTCCCTCTTTCAGGTAAAACAACATGTTTGTGCAACACCTGTGTGAACCGGAATTCAAGTCTCAAGGTAAAAGTACTTCTGTAAATGATTGAGTCATAACAGTTAGGACTAAACCTTATCTAACTGTAAATGTACGGCCGAGAGGTTTGGATGGCATGATGGTAATATTTCATCTCTAATTATGATGGATATGTTTTCCACAGGAAGTGGGTCTGCAATATGGCAGTCTGAAGCACACTGGTAAGGCCCGCCCCACTGCTCAGGGAGTGCAAGGATTGGCCCAGGAAGATGTCACCTGTGCAACACTAGTCAAATACGAACTGTGTGGTTAATCAATGAGTTATTCTCTTCAAACCCTGGAATGCTGGTCTAGCAGTGACCACAGCGGATTAGATGACGTGATGCAGGTCTCCCTGTAGCCTCGATCTTTCCCTCCAGTTCTGCCGACCCAGAGATGCAAAATGAACCTCAGTGTCTTCCACATGAGAAGGGCCCTGAGACACAACCATTCATTTCAGCAATACTTTCAGTTTACAGTGAGATGTATTCATTTGTACTCACTCCTTCCCCATCACCCTGTGTGATCTCAGACCCTATAAGACAAAATATGAAACAATCATTTGTTTTCAATGAGAGCAATACTTGTTGGGAGAATGCACACATTTTACACAAATCCTACTTTTGGGACTTTTCTGTTAGCAAACAATTAGACAGTGTTCTTTACCTAGATTTGACAAGCACCTAGTCTGGAGCTCCTTCCTGCTTGTGTCCTGTCACTATAGGAAATACAGCAATCATGTCACATGTTTGTAAAAAGGTTGTTGCATGACCACATAGGCCAATCACATAATATCTTAATATCTTAATATGGACCTAATGCTTGTACAAACAACATCAGAGGTACATAATGTAACAGAGTTTTACGGAGGGTTGTTAACGACAAACATAAAGCTGGGTGGCACTTATGTTCTTGTTTTTCAAGACCCTCAATTTTGACCAACACACACTGCCATTTTAGTTTCACCACAAAGAGCAAAAACCGCGATTTGAAATATTTTTTGTCAATATAATTTGTGTCTGAATGTCCATGGACAACCTACCATTTGTAGGGCCTGTCTCTTTGTTCTCTCTCCCAACAACATCTGAAAATAGGTGAAGAATATAGGTCATAGAATTTACTTTCACAGCACAAAGTTAAAACCCTAGATTTTGGTGTTATTTGTATACTTGTGATAAGAATTGCATAGTGTTGCTGTGTGTTACCTGTTTTCATAACAGCAGTGGTACTCTGGATTTTGAGGTGATCTGGGTTTGCAAAAATAAATTAATAATCAAGTCAGGCATAAGCATGGCATTTTAAATGAAAGGGGAATGGCATTAGAAGGGTCTCTAAAGTGTGGTTCCCCCAACCAACTCTCACTGCTTTTTACTAGGAAGTGATGAAGTTGATTGTTGAGCCCGATCTTTTAATTAAATGAAAATGTCACTGTTAAAATAAAACACAGACAATGAAATAGATAAAATGCTATTTGGAAAGCTCCTACCTGTCAACACTGTTACTTTAGCTGCCGTTTCCCCATTACACAGGTTCTCTCCAGAGTCCCCAGGATGCAGATTGAGGTTCTGCAGGGCTCCATCTTCATCAAAGGAAAAACCTGTTCTGTGGGTCCTCCCTCTCCCTTTTCACGGTTCCATTTTTTAACAGAGTCTAAATGGGTTCCTGTTTCACATGACTATCTTTCTTGAAGATAGTCTTTCTCTGCTTGGCTTTTCTAGATACTGTACAGGGCAGCAATAGGGTTCTGCCAGATTGATTGGCAAATAAGAGGCCATTCACACTAGGGCTCGGCCACATTTAATGATCTCTGTGAGTACAGATCTGAACCAGGTGGGACCCGTGCAGAGTGACTTTCCAAACAATGCTATTAGAATGATGACAGTAGTAAATACTTTCTACTAGTTTTGTGCATTTGGATATGCTCTCGAGACATACCAGAGATGGTTCTGAGAGTGACTTATCTGTGAATTTGGACATACAGTAACCTACTTAGCCTACTTCATACAGTGGAGGGCGCCAGACAACAAAAAACATTACATCCATGTCAGGAACACATTTGGTAGGGACCCTGTTTTCAAATGAAAACTTTTCAGATTAAGACTTTTCAGATACGAGGTACCTACATTCCATTCAGAAGATGACCTCATATACCCTGGCTGGACCATTACCTAACATATGGCACTGGTGACTGAGAGGATAGTCCCTTGATACCGTACTTGTTTTTTAACCACTCCACAAATTTCTTGTTAACAAACTATAGTTTTGGCAAGTCGGTTAGGACATCTACTAAGTGCATGACACAAGTCATTTTTCCAAAAATTGTTTACAGATGATTTCACTTATAATTCACTGTATCACAATTCCAGTGGGTCAGAAGTTTACATACACTAAGTTGACTGTGCATTTAAACAGCTTGGAAAATTCCAGAAAATGATGTCATGGCTTTATAAGCTTCTGATAGGCTAATTGACATCATTTGAGTCAATTGGAGGTGTACCTGTGGATGTATTTCAAGGCCTACCTTCAAACTTAGTGCCTCCTTGCTTGACATCATGGGAAAATCAAAAGAAATCAGCCAAGACCTCAGAAAAACAATTGTAGACCTCCACAAGTCTGGTTCATCCTTGGGAGCAATTTCCAAACGCCTGAAGGTACCACATTCATCTCTACAAACAATAGTACGCAAGTATAAACACCATGGGACCACGCAGCCGTCATACCGCACAGGAAGAAGACGTGTTCTGTCTCCTAGAGATGAACGTCCTTTGGTGTGAAAAGTGCAAATCAATCCCAGAACAACAGCAAAGGACCTTGTGAAGATGCTGGAGGAAACAGGTACAAAAGTATCTATATCCACAGTAAAACGAGTTCTATATCGACATAACCAGAATATCGCTAAGTAAGGAAGAAGCACCAAAACCGCCATAAAAAAAAGCCAGACTATTGTTTGCACATGGGGACAAAGATTGAACTTTTTGGAGAATTGTCCTCTGGTCTGATGAAACAAAAATAGAACTGTTTGTCCATAATGACCATCGTTATGTTTGGAGGAAAAAGGGGGAGGCTTGCAAGCCAAAGAACACCATCCCAACCGTGAAGCACGGGGGTGGCAGCATGATTTTGTGGGGGTGCTTTGCTGCAGGAGGGACTGGTGCACTTCACAAAATAGATGGCTTCATGAGGGAGGAGAATTCTGTGGATATATTGAAGCAACATCTCAAGACATCAGTCAGGAAGTTAAAGCTTACCTTTTCCTATAGTTTGTTAACAAGAAATTTGTGGAGTCGTTGAAAAATGAGTTTTAATGACTCCAACCTAAGTGTATGTAAACTTCTGACTTAAACTGTATCTACCTGAATTACCTCGTACCCCTGCACATCGACTCGGTAATGGTACCCCTGTATTTAGTCAAGTTATCACTCATTGTGTAGTTATTATAGCTTATATTATTACGTGTTATTACCTTTTCTATTTACATTGTTGGGAAGGGCCCACAAGTAAGCATTTCACTGTTAGTCTACATCTGTTTCAAACGAAGCATGTGATGAATGAAATCAGATTTGATACTTGTTAAAAGTCATTCATCCTTTTAATATAATTTCTTTCAAGGACAGTTGCGGTGCGTGGATAAAATCACTGGGGAAGCCAAGCCAGAAAGAAAAAACATGTTAAAACCTGTGTTGTGATAATTGCGTCGTTTGCATTATAACCTTTTAGTTCATATGCCTTGCGAACTTGATATATACAGTGCATACAGTATTCAGACCCCTTGACTTTTTCCACATTTTGTTACGGCACAGCCTTATCCTAAAATTGATTTTAAAAATGTTTTCCTCATTAATGACAAAGCAAAAACAGGAACTGAAATACCTTATTTACATAAGTATTCAGACCCATTGCTATGAGACTCGAAATTGAGCTCAGCTGCATCCTGTTCCCATTCATTGTCCGTAAGATGTTTCTACAACTTAATTCTAGTCGACCTGTGGTAAATTCAATTGATTGGACATTATTTGGAAAGGCACACACCTGTCTATATAAGGTCCCACAGTTGACAGTGCATGTCAGAGAAAGGAAAGTGGCTCTTTGTTGGAGCGGGAGACTTAGGCATTGGTTGTAGACGGAAATGGCGGAAACTGAGGTTTTGATTGAAACTGCTAGTGAGTCGAGTGAAGCTAAAGGTACAGAAAGTGAGAATTGGTGGGTTTACAAGTGGCAAAGGGAGAAGTAAAGCCATGAGAAATGAAGCTATGTTGGAAAAAAAGAAACCACCAGTCAGGGTTTAGGATCAATGCTACTTGGGAAATCTGTTTAACATATCCAGGAATATCTGGGATGTGTTGGAAGAAAGTTTGAGTCGGTGAGAGTCACAGAAGTGGTTTTTGATTTGTGTGTCTGCAGAGCAGAAGAAGCGTGTGTTAAGACTCAAAAAGTTATTGAAGTGGAATGTTTCCTGCGTGGATTTTCGTAGCAGGGCGCCTATCAATGGGGTTATTTCTGGTGTGGAGCAAGAAATAAAGTGGTTGGTGCACGGTGACTGACCTGTACGGTGGACGGAAAAAATGTCACTTCATCCTTGCTACTGTTCTTTGATGAAGAGTCTCTCTGTTATGGTGGAGGTGAATGAGGTGGCAAGGGTAAGGAGCGTCCAGCGTGTCTCTTATCTGGAGGCAGTGAGAAGATTGGAAGGAACGAGTGTCGGGGAAGAAGCAATGGTAGTAGAGCCACCACGACTAGTGGCGGTTTCTTGTCAACCGAGGGATAGTGAAATGCTACATGTTGAAAAGGTGTTCAACACCATAGTGCCCATGAACCTCATCATTAAGATAAGGACCCTGGGACTAAACACCTCCCTCTGCAACTGGATCCTGGACTTCCTGACGGGCCGCCCCCAGGTGGTAAGGGTAAGTAACAACACATCCGCCACGCTGATCCTCAACACGAGGGCCCCTCAGGGGTGTGTACTTAGTCCCCTCCTGTACTCCCTGTTCACCCACGACTGTGGCCAAACACAACTCCAACACCATCATTAAGTTTGCTGACGACACAACAGTGGTAGGCCGGATCACCGACAATGATGAGACTATAGGGAGGAGGTCAGAGAACTGGCAGTGTGGGTCCAGGACAACAACCTCTCCCTCAATGTGAGCAAGACAAAGGAGCTGATCGTGGACTACAGGAAAAGGCGGGCCGAACAGGCCCTCATTAACATCGACGGGGCTGTAGTGGAGTGGGTTGAGAGTTTCAAGTTCCTTGGTGTCCACATCACCAACAAACTGTCATGGTCCAAACACACCAAAACAGTCGTGAAGAGGGCATGGCAAAACCTTTTCCCTCTCAAGGGACTGAAAAGATTTGGCATGGGTCCCCAGATCCTCAAAAAGTTCTACAGCTGCACCATTGAGAGCATCCTGACCGGTTGCATCACCGCCTGGTATGGCAACTGCTCGGCATCTGACTGTAAGGCGCTACAAGCTTCCTGCCATCCAGGACCTATATAATAGGTGGTGTCAGTAGAAAGCCCATAAAATTGTCAGAGACTCCAGTCATCCAAGTCAGACTGTTTTCTCTGCTACCGCACAGCAAGTGGTACCAGAGCGCCAAGTCTAGGACCAAAAGTCTCCTTAACAGCTTCTACCCCCAAGCCATTAGACTGCTGAACAGTTAATCAAATGGCCACCAGACTATACATATTGACACCCCTACCCCTCAATTTGTTTTGTACACTGCTGGTACTTGCTGTTTATTATCTATGCATAGTCACTTCACCCCTACCTACATGTACAAATTACCTCAACTAACCTGCACCCCCGCACACTGACTCTGTACCGGTACCCCCTGTATATAGCCTTGTTATTGTTATTTTATTGTGTTACTTTTTATTATTTTTTACTTGTTTATTTGGTCAATATTTTCTTAACTCTTCTTGAACTGTACTGCACTGTTGGTTAAGGGCTTGTAAGTAAGCATTTCACGGTAAGGTCTACAGTTGTTGTATTCGGCACGTGACAAATAACGTTTGATGAATTTTTTTAATTTGAAGAACATAGTGGCCGCCATCATTCTTAAATAGTTTGGAACCACCAAGACTCTTCCTATTGCTGGACGGCTGGGACTGGGAGACTAGTCAGGATTGAGGGGAAAGATGAACAGAGCAAAGTACAGAGAGAACCTTGATGAAAACCTGCTCCAGAGCCCCAAATACCTGACTGGGGCTGAGGTTCACCTTCCAACAGGACACCGACCCTAAGCACACAGCCAAGACAATGCAGAGATGGCTACAAGACAAGTTTCTTAATGTCCTTGAGTGGCCCAGCCAGAGCCTGGACTTGAGCCAAATCAAACATCTCTGGAGAGACCTGAAAATAGCGGTGCAGCGCTCCACATGCAACCTTACAGAGCTTGAGAGGATCTGCAGAGAAGAATGGGAAAAACTCCTAAAATACAGGTGTGCCAAGCTTGTAGCATCATACCCAAGAAGACTCTAGGCTATAATCGCTGCCAAAGGTGTTTCAACAAAGTACTGAGTAAAGGGTCTGAATACTTATGTTAAATGCAATATCTTTTAATAAATTGTTTTAAAAAAAATTGCTTTGTCATTATGGGGTATTGTGTGTAGTTGAGGGGGGAACAATTGAATCCATTTTAGAATAAGGGTAACGCAACAAAATGTGGCAAAGGTCAAGAGGTCTGCATACTTTCCAAATGCACTGTGGGCCTAAGGCAGAGACAATAAGAAGACAGTGCTGCATAATAAATTCAACCACACAGGTGAAATCCACAAAGCATATGGCACGTAACAGACAGTTACATGACCTACAGCATGGTCAATCAAGTTAATGCTTCCGCCATTTTCAGACCACTAAACAACTATGGATTTAGAACCATGGAGAGTTACAAAAACAGTTACTGCCTCCACTATTCCAGCACCATTTCAACATCAAATCACCTATGCGTAGTCTTATGCAGTGACAACTAAAATATACCAAAAACGAGTCCAATCAATGTAAGCTAAATATGATGTGGTTGTCCATGGTTCTGATTTGTTTGCAGAAAAAACATGACTCACTCAAGCCAATGCCATGATCCTTTATCTCATGTTGACGAAACGGTCTATCACTGTCATACAGTACACGCTTTAAGTTGGTTGTCTTGCTACCTGGCTAAAAACTTCATTTCATGGGTAACGTTAGCTAGTTTACACTGGCTTACCACATCTAGATACATATTGAACTTCCATCCTCTCAGGCAAGGGGCACAATGTAGGAATGTATGGTTGGGTCAGATTCCCCGTTATAATCATTGGCCAGTACGGAGAATCAACTAAAACCACAAGTCCAAAACCCTATCTCCATCCATGGCTAATTTAGGAAAGAGACAACTTTAGCTAGCTATCAACCATGTGTTCAAATGAAATGTTTCTTATTGTTGAACACGTGATTGATTTTTAGAGCATGTCCTTTGAAAGGAATGCCAAATTACATGTCTACCATTGAAGATTTTCAACGTCACTCAAAATTCTGACGTGCGATTGGGCCGAATCACCTTATAAACCTCTTACTTTTGTCCATCTACGACGGTCTACTCTGTCTTAATAGTAATAATATTATTGGATAGGGCGACTGAAGAATCAATCTAACAAATCCTTGCTTTGATTGGATCTTGTATTGAAAATGGGCGGGCTTTTTGCGGAAATTTCGTTTCTTGTCTGGATGTCGTCATATGCGAGATGGTTCTGTGGACCGAGTGGATATTATGAAACAAAATAAATACAAAATCTAATGTTTCGCGTAAGAAATTACAACTGTCTTTTGTACTTCGATGGACCCAATCGCCAACTGAACATCATTCGCGGTAAATCGAATTCGCGGATTTATATTTTTTAATATAATCGATCGGTGATTGTCCACACTCCCTCTAATTAACACACGCCTTGTGGCTATGACTACGGATTTACTATCTGATTTGGATAGTCGTTTCTTCGCTGATAACCTTCTGACAAGCGAGGATTGGGGTAAGTGAGAGAGATAATAAATGGTACTGTAATGCATGTTTACCACCTGGGCAGCATGGATGCTTTTGATAGCTAAAATGATCAGCTAGCTAACGCGACTTTAGCTGATAACGAACGCGTGAAATTGACTATGCATCTTTAATTTCTTAACCTTACCAGGTTGACCCTGACAACAAATTACGAAAAATCATAATGTTAAAGTTGGTTGTAGTTGGGTTTCTTGCGTGGGTGTGTGCGCCAATGTCTAGCTATAAGTGCACTGGGCAGCAAACCGGATATGTCACTATTAGCACATATAGGAGTGTTAACTTTAGTTATAAAAAGCCTTTTGGTATTAGTGTGAGAAAAGCTTGTACTCTGCAAGCGTTCGTTTTCCATAAGATAAAGGCTATCTGAAAAGACCATCGATCCCAAATACCTGAATTTAAAATGTATGTAATATGTTGAATAAACCATAGGCCTCAACCTATCTAAAGACTGAACACCAAGCTGGCTTTTTGCGACACCTGGGTATCTCGGGCCCTTTTTTAAATCAATAGCATTTGCATCTGACAGATTGGCTTGCTTTCATTGTATGGCACTGTATTTTAGATACAGACCTTACCCTTTTACCGACTCCCTGATCATTGCTTTTATGTGCTGAAGTTTGCAGACTTAAGTGTCGTTGTCTGGGGCGGCAGGGTAGCCTAGTGGTTAGATCATTGGACTAGTAACTGAAAGGTTGCAAGTTCATATCCCCAAGCTGACAATGTACTGCCCCTGAACAAGGCAGTTAACCCACTGTTCCTAGGCCGTCATTGAAAATTAGAATTTGTTCTAAAGTTAGTTAAATAAAGTTTTTTTTTTTTTTTAAATGTCTCACGCAATCTGTAAACTGTGAACTTCCTGTGATCACTGAACTTGATTACGTTTTACATTTACTATTTGTGATGGACAGCATTTAACTAGTCAGGCCTGCAGTGTGAATCAAAACTAGTTGTGGAAAACGAAAAGCATTCTTTCAAGAAAATAAAAAACGTCCCACGATAATGTAGGCTAGAATTAATTTCAGACCATAAGTTGTCCCTCTAGTTAATGGGGTCTACTATTATCATGAGTAGCTAACACTTGGCTAATTCAAATTCAACAGTAATGGGGGCAACCATTCTCAGCATTGAGCAGGTTGGTTACCGATCCCTCTGCTATTGAAGGTGGGTCACCTCAGGGCAGAAAACCTCCCATCTCATGTATTTTAAGCCAGCTTCCCCTCCATTGCTTAGATTTCACTCAATTTGTAAAGCCGGAAAAACCTAACTGGACTCCTGTGAATTGAAGCTGCTTTGAATTTAAAATGGGTGTAGAAAAGCACCAAACCTCGAGCTCATTTTTAGGTGTGTTTATGATCACAACCATCATTTAGTAGTAGATCCCTCTTCTTGTTTTAGCTCAAAGGTCAGAGTCGTGTTTCAAGCCCTTGTCAAACCAAATAAGGCACGGGAAACCATGGAGACAAGGGGTCACTGTGGTATAGTGATAAGGCTTTACTTACAACCGCTATAGCAACTGATACTCGAGCAACTTGCATGTCTGTCCATGTGCATAATCATGTTCCTACAGTGCTAACTAATTGGTCTGTCTGTCTCAGATGCCTGTCTGTACCAGTGTGAGAGCATGGAGGAGGGAGAGGACGGAGAGTACACGAGAGGACTGAAATATGAAACATCGGTAACGGACAAAGAGATTTTCTGCTCACAGATCCTGACTGTATTATCTGACCACTGTACTACACATGTTGTATCACCACAATGAAGTTAATTCAAAGCTGTCAATGATTTAAACCTAATTTCCTGTCTACTCAACATGGGGCCTATTCCAGGAATGGGCACTTGAAATGTTTTGACAGTTAGTGCTCTCGCTTTTTGTTGTTGTTGAGTACTCCAATGGGGGGAGGGGGGTCTATTTTAGAACACAAGGCCCACACTGGAAATAAATGTGTGCATTTATCTATATATAAAAACAAGTACATTTACATTTAAGTCATTTAGCAGACGCTCTTATCCAGAGCGACTTACAAATTGGTGCATTCACCTTATGACATCCAGTGGAACAGCCACTTTACAATAGTGCATCTAAATCTTTTAAGGGGGGTGAGAAGGATTACTTTATCCTATCCTAGGTATTCCTTAAAGAGGTGGGGTTTCAGGTGTCTCCGGAAGGTGGTGATTGACTCTGCTGTCCTGGTGTCGTGAGGGAGTGTGTTCCACCATTGGGGAGCCAGAGCAGCGAACAGTTTTGACTGGGCTGAGCGGGAACTGTACTTCCTCAGTGGTAGTAATCAGGGCCTGATCAGAGCCTGGAGGTACTGAGGTGCCGTTCCCCTCACAGCTCCGTAGGCAAGCACCATGGTCTTGTAGCGGATGCGAGCTTCAACTGGAAGCCAGTGGAGAGAGCGGAGGAGCGGGGTGACGTGAGAGAACTTGGGAAGGTTGAACACCAGACGGGCTGCTGCGTTCTGGATGAGTTGTAGGGGTTTAATGGCACAGGCAGGGAGCCCAGCCAACAGCGAGTTGCAGTAATCCAGACGGGAGATGACAAGTGCCTGGATTAGGACCTGCGCCGCTTCCTGTGTGAGGCAGGGTCGTACTCTGCGGATGTTGTAGAGCATGAACCTACAGGAACGGGCCACCGCCTTGATGTTAGTTGAGAACGACAGGGTGTTGTCCAGGATCAAGTGTCATTTAAGATTAATTTATTGTAACTGTTATATTGTGGAACACAATCTTCACACCTTAGCGGTGGCACTTGCTTGTTGAAGCCTATGATTGTGTAATGGTAGAGCCTTGTTTTGTTAATTTAGCAGACAAGACACTTTTTTTATTTCCCAAGCACTATCACATTCAAGACTCATCATTTCTAGAAAAAAAAGTCATGTAACTGAATAAAATATAACTATTTATCTAAGTGAAATAAGTTGCTGATGTGCATATCGCGTCTGGAATAGTTATTCTCAGAGTAATCATTTGAAACGGGGCTCAATTTGGCGAGTTGAAAGACAATTTTCTGAGGGTTACAAACAAATCTGTCATCAATATACAGATGTTCGATTTTGTTTTATTTCGCCTTTTGGAATGTTTCTAAATTAATTAAGAATTCTACGTTGAAAACTGCATGGAGATGAATTATGACCACAAGATCTGTTTAGTGAGTAGGCCTGTTCTTAAGATTCTGAAAATTCGCTCTTTAGCCTAGGCTAACCAATTCTAAATGGCATTGGCAGTTCGCAAAGTAGCCTAAGCGGAAAATAGACGGGACGCAATCATTCCAAACCTGCAGCTCGTCTTTGAAGCACCTATTTCCCTACATCAATCAACTCACAGACAGAACACAATTAGTTTTTAAAACTGTTGTCATTTAGCAAGGAATGTAGCTTGTGTATCCCATCAATCAGTTAGATATGTTTTTATAGGCATTTGTTTCTGTAGGCCTAACGGGAGCTTGCGTGCACTCTTAGCACGCGTGTGTAGAGGGAGTGGACGGAACATGGTTTAGTGAGTGAGACTCAGAAGGGAGGATTAATTCAAGGAGAAGAACTGATGCTTGGTTTCTTTTTTTGTTGTGTCCCACAAATGCACATTTAGAAATGGAACAGGAGAGTCAAAGCAAATGAACGTTGTCTCCAAGACGACAAAATAAATATGTAAAATAGGGACAAACTTATTTTTTGCTCATTCGGGCAGCCACAAAGCACGTTCCACAAAATAGTTTGACTGTCAAACAAAGTGATCTTTAGTCGGGTTAAAGAGAGACTTTTGACACCTGTTGGAGGACTCGATTACTCATGTCTATTCCAATCTACATCACCTACAGGTAGCCTAGTGGTTAGAGCGTTGGGCCAGTAACTGAAAGGTTGCTGGATTGAATCCCTGAGCTGACAAGGTAAAAAAAAAAATCTGTTGTTCTGCCCCTGAGCAAGGTGGACCGTTCCCTGATCTGTTCCCCGGTAGGGTGTCATTGTAAATTAAGAATTTGTCCTTAACTGACTTGCCTAGTAAAATAAAATACAGTGTGCAATAGTGTGGCAATCTGCTCATTCTTCCTTTATCAAAATAAAATAACATTTTATTGGTCCCATACACATATTTAGCAGATGTCAATACTTGTGTTCCTAGCTCCAACATTGCTGTAGTATCCAACAATTCACAACAATATACAGGAATCTAAAGGTAAAGAGTGGAATTAAGAATATATCAATATTAGGATGAGCAATGCTGGAATGGCATTGACTAAAATACAGTAGAATACAATACAATGTATACAGTTGAAGTCGGAAGTTTACATACACTTAGGTTGGCGTCATTAAAACGAGTTTTTCAACCACTCCATAAATGTTTTGTTAACAAACTATAATTTTGGCAAGTCGGTCAGGACATCTACTTTGTGCATGACACAAGTCATTTTCCCAACAATTGTTTACAGACCGATTATAACACTTATAATTCACTGTATCACAATTCCAGTGGGTCAGAAGTTTACATACACTAAGTTGACTGTGCCTTTAAACAGCTTGGAAAATTCCAGAAAATGATGTCATGGCTTTTGAAGCTTCTGATATGCTTATTGACATCATTTGAGTCAATTGGAGGTGTACCTGTGGATGTTTTTCAAGGCCTACCTTCAAACTCAGTGCCTCTTTGCTTGACATCATGGGAAAATCAAAAGAAATCAGCCAAGACCTTAGAAAAACAATTGTAGACCTCCACAAGTCTGGTTTAGTCTTGGGAGCCATTTCCAAACGCCTGAAGGTACCACGTTCATCTGTACAAACAATAGTATGCAAGTATAAACACCATGGGACCACGAAGCCATCATACCGCTCAGGAAGGAGAGGCGTTCTGTCTCCTAGAGATGAACGTACTTTGGTGTGAAAAGTGCAAATCAGTCCCAGAACAACAGCAAGGGACCTTGTGAAGATGCTGGAGGAAACCGGTAAAAAAGTATCTATATCCACAGTAAAACGAGTCCTAAAGTGACATAACCTGAAAGGCCGTTCAGCAAGGAAGAAGCCACTGCTCCAAAATCGCCATAAAAATGCCAGACTGCGGTTTGCAACTGCACGTGGGAACAAAGATCATACTTTGGAGAAATGTCCTCTGGTCTGATGAAACAAAAATATAACTGTTTGGCCATAATGACAATCGTTATCTTTGGAGGAAAAAGGGGGAGGATTGCAAGCCGAAGAACACCATCCCAACCGTGAAGCACGGGGGTGGCAGCATCATGTTGTGGGGGTGCTTTGCTGCAGGAGGGACTGGTGCACTTCACAAAATAGATGGCTTCATGAGGGAGGAAAATTATGTGGATATATTGAAGCAACATCTCAAGACATCAGTCAGGAAGTTTAAAGCTTGGTTGGAAATGGGTTTTCCAAATGGACAATGACCCCAAGTATACTTCCAAAGTTGTGGCAAAATGGCTTAAGGACAACAAAGTCAAGGGATTTGAGTGACCTCTAATCCTATGGAATATTTGTGGGCAGAACTGAAAAAGCGTATGCGAGCAAGGAGGCCTACAAACCTGACTCAGTTGCACCAGCTCTGTCAGGAGGAATGGGCCAAAATTCACCCAACTTATTGTGGGAAGCTTATGGAAGGCTACCCAAAACGTTTGACCCAAGTTAAACAATTTAAAGGCAATGCTACCAAATACTAATTGAGTGTATGTTAACCTCTGACCCACTGGGAATGTGATGAAAGAAATCAAATCTGAAATAAATCATTCTCTCTACTATTATTCTGACATTTCACATTCTTAAAATAAAGTGGTGATCCTAACTGACCCAAGACAGGGAATTTTTACTAGGATTAAATGTCAGGAATTGTGAAACTGAGTTTAAATGTATTTGGCTAAGGTGTATGTTTACTTCCGACTTCAACTGTACATGAAATGAGTAAAGCGTTATGTAAACATTATTAAAGTGACCAGTGATTCCATGTCTATGTATATGGGGCAGCAGCCTCTAAGGTGCAGGGTTGAGTAACCTGGTGGTAGTCGACTAGTGCTCGCAGTATCAGTATAAACCAGGCAGTGTTACACACTACCTAGCAGTCGTGAGAGTTCAGTGTGTGATGCCAAAGTTAAGGTAACTTGAGTGAGCCTGAGACGGGCCGGCCGATAATGGGGCTGATTTCCCTGTTGGGGCAACCAATGGCGCACCCCCTGCTGACCTACTGACTAATCCAGACGATGGCCTAATTCTGCCCTCCGCTTCCTCTCTCTCTCCTCGCAGTTTGACAACGATCTCGTGCTGACCCTTGATCCCGACAATCCCACGTCGCCATGGAGACACCTGGACGACAACCTTCTCACAGGTGCAGAGATTAATAAAGTGTGGCAGGAAGCATAAGGAGAGGTTTTCCTTTTTAAAAGCATTCGTTGTGGTAGTAGACATGTTATTACTACTATAGAAGGCCAATGAAGTAAAATAGCAACGTCACTTCAGTTTATCAGTAAAGTGTCATTGTAGCGCAGCGTCGGTTGTGGTGTACTTTTAAAACCTTTCTCCCTGCCGCTCTCTCTCTGCTCTGCCTTCCTCGCACTCTCTTAAGGGGACATTCCCGTACTGAAAGATGAAATGACGATAACGCAGCCTTTGCCAGTGGACATGTGTAAGTCCCTCTTTGGCTATTGTGCATGTGTTTGTCTTATGGTTGAATGTGAATTATTCACGGTGTCCTTTTTGTATCATTTGTGTGTGCTGTTCCAGTGTTCCGGGTGAAGGCGGAGCCTCCCTCCCCTGCCTCCTCGCTGGCCTCCGACTGCTCCCTGACCTCACTCCCAGACTCACAGGTCAGTCCAGACAGATCAGCTTCCACATCGCACTACGATATTGATGCATCACAGTTTAGAGACTCTTGAGATGCAATGTACACAAAGTGCACATTTTCAGTGACACAGAGCCTCGTCCGAGTATTTCATAAGTAACCAAAGTGTGGAGCCTGTTTTTAACATTTCTTGCACATCTCTCTTTCTACCATTCAGATCCCAGTGAAAGGAGAGAACCCGCCCACGCCTCCTTATATGTTTGGAGATGTGCTGGCACCACCACTTGGCACATGTGAAGTCACGGTGGCCTCTGCACAACTGGCCCGACCACAGTCCAAACTGCCGCCTCAGCAACACCAAACATCAACCCACAATGGCATGGACACACAGGCCACAGGTATTCGTTTCTACAGTGACGTCCAGCTATTTGATGTGTTGCACAGGAAAGACTTCAGCCACGAGTGTACGCTTCATGTTTAATATGATGTGCTTTGTGTGCAAATGCCCTTGACTTTGTTCTTGGCAGACATTTTATAGTGCATGTCATGTTCTCTCTCTCCCTCCAGTCCACCTCACTGCGGCCACGATCAAAGCCAGTACCATCCTGAGCAGTAAGCCTCTCATCCAACCCAGGCCTGTGTGTGTAGCGGCTCTCTCCGTCCCCCAGGCTCCCAGTCCAGCCAAGGCCCTCATACTGCACAGCCTGCCTAGCAGGGACCAGAGCAGGCCTGGTGAGTCCTGGGACCAGACTAACCATTTTTCACACATGACCTTATTCCAGGCTTACCGTTTGGTGAATCGCCGAGGTTAATTAAAGGGGAGCGTTGAATTCCAAGTTATTTTATGTATCTCTGTGGGCGTGCATGCTCAAATCGCCACAATACCTATACATGTCTATTTCTGTGATTTGTTGATTAGACATGTATTTTATTACTGGTATTCTGGGTATTTGGGTGTCTTAAGAAACCATGGCATAATATGTTACGTAATAGCTGAGTGATGTCACCTTCTTTTCCCTCTCTTAGTGGTGCTTTCCCAGTCAGTCTGTCTGGGGTCCGCGCCGGCCATCGTCAAAATGGAGCCCGCCTCCCCCACCATGCCTCACTGCCATAGCCCCACGGCCCCATTCTCCAGCAAACCCATAGTCCCGGCGTCCTCTCTGCCAGGGAGCAACTGCAACGGCATGGATGTGAGTGTCTGTCAGTCGCATGTCAGTCAGTCAGTGAGTAGTTCTCTTTCACGCTCTACTTCAATCGTTGCCTTACCCCGGGCTTCACTGTCAGATCACACGCCCAGTTCTGCCGTGATTAACTGCCATGCGTTCTCCCCTCCGACCGGGTCTCAGATGAAGGTGATGAAGAGGCAGCAGCGGATGATCAAGAACCGAGAGTCGGCGTGCCAGTCACGCAAGAAGAAGAAGGAGTACCTGCAGAACCTGGAGGGCCAGCTGAGGGAGGTGCAGCAGGAGAACGAGCACCTCCGCAGGGAGAACCAGGCCCTGAGGGAGAGGCTTGCCGGGAAAGAGGTACAGGAGGGGTGGAGAGAGGAGTGGGAGGGAAGACGGTACAGGGGAAGGGAGAAAGGAGAGGTAGTGGCGGAGGTACAGAAGGAGAATGAAGGGGAGGGTTAGGAGAGAGGAGGGAGGGAAGACGGTACAGGGGAAGTGAGAAAGGAGAGGTAGTGGCAGAGGTACAGGAGGAGAATGAAGGGGAGGGGTAGGAGAGAGGGAAGACGGTACAGGGGAAGGGAGAAAGGAGAGGTAGTGGCGGAGGTACAGGAGGAGAATGAAGGGGAGGGTTAGGAGAGAGGAGGGAGGGAAGACGGTACAGGGGAAGGGAGAAAGGAGAGGTAGTGGCGGAGGTACAGGAGGAGAATGAAGGGGAGGGGGGGTAGGAGAGAGGGAAGACGGTACAGGGGAAGGGAGAAAGGAGGGTAGTGGCGGAGGTACAGGAGGAGAATGAAGGGGAGGGTTAGGAGGGGGGAGGGAGAAGACGGTACAGGGGAAGGGAGAAAGGAGAGGTAATGGCGGAGGTACAGGAGGAGAATGAAGGGGAGGGTTAGGAGAGAGGGGGAGGGAGGGAAGACGGTACAGGGGAAGGGAGAAAGGAGAGGTAGTGGCGGAGGTACAGGAGGAGAATGAAGGGGAGGGTTAGGAGAGAGGAGGGAGGGAAGACTGTACAGGGGAAGTGAGAAAGGAGAGGTAGTGGCGGAGGTACAGGAGGAGAATGAAGGGGAGGGGTAGGAGAGGGAAGACGGTACAGGGGAAGGGAGAAAGGAGAGGTAGTGGCGGAGGTACAGGAGGAGAATGAAGGGGAGGGGTAGGAGAGAGGGAAGACGGTACAGGGGAAGGGAGAAAGGAGAGGTAGTGGCGGAGGTACAGGAGGAGAATGAAGGGGAGGGTTAGGAGAGAGGAGGGAGGGAAGACGGTACAGGGAAGGGAGAAAGGAGAGGTAGTGGCGGAGGTACAGGAGGAGAATGAAGGGGAGGGTTAGGAGAGAGGGAAGACGGTACAGGGGAAGGGAGAAAGGAGAGGTAGTGGCGGAGGTACAGGAGGAGAATGAAGGGGAGGGGTAGGAGAGAGGGAAGACGGTACAGGGGAAGGGAGAAAGGAGAGGTAGTGGCGGAGGTACAGGAGGAGAATGAAGGGGAGGGTTAGGAGAGAGGAGGGAGGGAAGACGGTACAGGGGAAGGGAGAAAGGAGAGGTAGTGGCGGAGGTACAGGAGGAGAATGAAGGGGAGGGGTAGGAGAGAGGGGAGGGAGGGTGCCAGGGGAGCTGGAAAGCCAGGAACCTCCCTTAAGCAAATGTGTTCGGTGATTACATTGCTGAGGCAGAGATGGATTTCCCTAATGAACCGGATGGACTGCTTTCAATTTAATCTTTCTAAATGAATGTCTTAAGAATGTGGTTAAGATTTGACTGTTCAAGCAACAACTAGGAATACCTTCAAAGAGGACATGTTGGTACATGCGTGTTTACTCGGGCCGGGACAATTCCA